>NC_134485.1:342763243-342903243 GCF_040206685.1 Ascaphus truei
ATGCACCTGAAACAAATCCAGCAGTGAAGGGGCTACCTACTCTGTACAACATTTAAAATATCATATTTTTTTTAGGAAGGGATCAAGAGTTTGAAAGCATTGGCACCAGTTGCTTAACCCAGTTTTTACCTCTTCCTCACCTGAGAGATAAGTATGTGGGTCTGTCTAGCACTGAAGGGGTTACATGTATTCATGAAATTGCATAGTAATCATATAGTAAATAATCCAATTACCTGCCCCTTAAAGTTGGGGACATGCTGTTCTCAATATGTAATCTCTAACTCTTTTCTTCTTCACGGCCTGTAAAATGTCTTTTAACACTGGAATATGTCTCATGACATTTCATAGTTTAGTAAATATGGCCCCTAATGCTTCCTCTGTGCCGTCCGTATATGTAAATATGGTATCTTGTTATTGAAAACAAGTCATTTATTTGAAAACTGTAATCCAAAGACTGCATCTGGACTGCAAAAAATCTCCCTATGGCTTCTTCAGACCTACAAAACTATTGAATGATAATTCTGAATGATGTATTTATGTGTTCATGTTCAAATTTATCTTAGTGTTTCATAGCTCTTTTTAAAATGTAAGTATAGATTATGACAAATGCACAAAAATTGCTATGGAATATTTTGTGTTAGAAAATAAGAGGTGTTCACATACAGTACAGTATGGCCCTCTTCTTCTTAATAGCATTTGTTGCCTACAAATGACATTAACCCCTAACGTTGTGCACTTTTTTGCAAAGCCATTTACAGACTCCTTTGTGCTTACGATAACGCCCAAAATATACAGTATCAAGTGGAGATTCAGGGGGCTTAGTTCCACCTTGACCTTATGTTCTCTGCAATGTCTCAACATTTTTTGTCACGTAGCCCTTGTTTGGGTTGTACAGCTCAGTGAAATTAGCTGTCTTCTTTCTCACCACCACACATACACAACATAAACTACATGAGGGAACATCTCCTCAGCAGAGTTCTGTTGGTGTAATTAAAGTGACTATCACTTCACTGTAGTGACTGTATGGGGATCTGCTATAGACTAGAAAAAAAGGAGAATAGAAGGAAAACTAGAAGTGACAACTCCTCAGAATAAATCAAATAAATTAAAATAAATAATAACAGTATAAATAAAGATACAATACAAAAAAAAACATAGAAAATACACTTTCACACACCGTGTGAGGCAGCAACAAAGTAAGAGCATTTCTAATTTTTTATGCATAATTTAACAAAAACAAAATAAATAATACATTTTAATCAAATAAATAGAAAGTCAGTTTAAATAATAAATAGTAGGTGCAACCCTCTAGTTGTGTTTTCTTCATCTAAAATTATAGATGCAGCATCATGTGTGCATTTACACTACTGTATATGATCCCTGGTAAATGACCTTTAAAATGACCCTATTGCTACTGTATTCGCAGTGAATCACACAGTGCTGTTGAACTCTCAAACAGTTAAGGAATTAAGTATATTGCAGTATTTTTCTATTATTGTATGCATAAAAATGGCAAAGTAATTTTTAGGAGAACAGACTAAGGTTGAAACAGTGCTGGTAGATTTTTTTGATTAATAGGGTATTGGGGTATTGGTAGTGATAGTGCAAACAGCTCAACCCACACATACAAAAACAGTTTCCTGAAAAAATTAGCTATGAGGAACAGGAGCAAGGGAGAGCAAGACATTTAGAGCTTACATGAAACGGTGTCAGCTGTTACCATGCAATATTGGCAACCCTTTATTGGTAACCACTAATACATGTTTCTGAATGACTCTTGCACATTTGGTGTATCACCTTGAAACCTTTTTATTTTCTCAATCTTAAATAGTAAATATCTTTAGGGAAGGGATACTCTTCTCAAGTTGGGTCAATGATTATCCTGAGCTGACTCCATACTCTTATTATTATTTCTTCTTTCTGTGTTTGTGTGTTGTGTATGTACATGGTTAATGTTTTCTGAGACCTTATTCTGCATTCACATCACATGACTGCACTATTTTTTTTTTTATAAAATGTTGTCTTTCCAACCTCAAATCAAATTAATGAGGGTAGTACAATTCCTGCGGTTTTCTAGTGCCCAATCCTTGCATTCTATCCATTTGGCAACTACTCCAAGAGGGGTGAATATGCTGTACAAGCTACGAAAGAAAATATATATAGTAAGTATAATAGGAAAATTGAGATGACTGCAGACAGCATAGGAATAGTTTAAGAAAATAGAATATAAGCAGACAACTCATGCGATGTGCATGTGCAAGGAATATGCTAAGGAAATAGGAAATACTTGAAGTTAAGGTGTCAAGAAAGACATCAAATTTGTAGGATAATCTGATAATGACCTTACAGGAAAGTTCACTTCCAATCCAATAAATTCCCAGTTTAGGTTCTTTCATTAGGAGGATACCTGTTGAGGGTACCTATTCGGTGAAGATGGCATGATGTGGGTAAGACTCATAGGCCATGTCTATAGGAATTTCATATCTTGGAACAGCAGTTTGGAAATGTGACCCATGCCCATGAGACCCAGTAAGCCCCAGAGGTGGATAGTGTGACCGGAAGGCATAAGGCTTGTCCATATCTGTGGAGCCACCTTGCTTCAAGGAGAAGTTGCCGCTGATGCTCAGTGGGGGAGTTAGGGCATCTTCATAAGGTGGAGTGGTACAGTTCAAGGTATGGCTTACCATGGAAGGATCCACCACGGTTTTGAAAGAGGGAGGTTTTAAGTGCAAGTGGTGAGTCTCAATATTACCATATGGAGGACTTGGTAGACCTGGAGACTGGTAACTGTAGGTATGACCAGAGAGGGAAGACTCACAGATATGTGACTTCTCTTCATGCTTTTCCAAGAACATTGTCTGAGGCCCAAGTTGCAGACAGCCAGCTACTAGATTGCTTGTGGGTTGGGAAAGCCCTTTACAGAGCATTTCCAGGAAGCCCTTGCCCTCTGTAGTTTGCCCCCTTTCTAGTACCTCAGATAAGGCCCATATGTAGTTTCTGGCCAGCCTAAGGGTTTCAATCTTAGACAATTTCTGGGTTTTTGAGTAGCAAGGCATGACCGTCCTTAGGTTGTCCAGTGCATCATTAAGCCCATGCATTCTTGAACGCTCTCTGGCATTGGCTTTGACCCTGCGTACACGGAACCTCTCTATCCTAGCTTTGGTCATCTTCTTTTTCTTGGGTCCCCTCTTCTTTGGCTTTTCTCCATCATCCTCCCCTTCTTCATCTTCTTCCCCATCCATGCTCCCATGTTCCTCATGGCTGAGATCAGACAACATGTCATAAGCAGAATCCCGCTGACTTGTCTCTTTCATCTCATCCTGCAAGCTCAGGGCCTCCTCCATCCACCCGTGTACATTGACCAACTCTGACATCTCAGTGGTCTTATACGTCTTACTCATCAATATATCCTGCAACGAGAGACCAGAAGCCATTTAGTGTCAACTCAGAGCCTAGTTTTTGTTCATATTTGTATATACATATTAAGGATATAATAGCAGTGGGAGGATGGCACTCTCCCTAGTATATTTCCATGCCACCATTTTCCTGTAGATTAGATGTGAAATGTGTGCTGCTGCTATTTGTGCTAATTGGCAATATAGGGCTAAAAAATAAATAATACATATTTTCATTAAAAAGACTATACTGAAGTAATAAAATTGTTCTTTGGACCTCCAATTTGGCATGGGAAATATTTATTTTATAGTATTACTGATGGAATCACATGGAGAAGGCAGTTGAGCTACAAGTGGAAGCCACTCAACTGTAATTAACAATGTCCTACAGTGTGTCCAATAGTTGTTTGTTTTTCAGCTTCCTATTATTATGATCATTTTATTTATTATGTGCCAGTATATTCCACAGGGCAGTACAATGGGTGTGAAAGATAAAACAACATACACATACCATGTGCCACATACAAACATTTTACAACAGTTGCACAAACTGGTATACTAAGTTACAAGATCTGTGCTTGAAGGAGCTTACTTTCTGGGTAACTTCCACCAATAACTGACAAACAAAATGTTATTTTAACAATTACACTTTGCACAAGGCATCTTTTATATACAATGGAGCCTTATTAATAAATTTCGATATTGTCAAAGCAAAATCGTAAAAGACGGCATGTAATTTGAAGTGATACAAATGTGTTATTTTCGCAGTTCTTTATTAAGAATGATCTATGCATAAATATTGTATGGTTTGACATCTCATTTGCCTGTGCTTGCCGCCCGATTTGCTGCAATATCAGCCAGAAACTGACACAAATCTGACCTCATCTTACGGCAAAGTAAGGCTCTTTCACGCTCTTTCTCTGTTAATTACATCTGTGTGGCTCCCACTCATGGCTCAACTGCTTTCTCCATGTGATTCCATAGCAATTACCATAAAAAATATTTCCCAAGACAAAAGCAAGTTTGCCAACCTGAGGGAGGTGAGATTTCAGACCGCGACTTTCTGCAAACTTGCAGCTTAATGAATCAGTAATGAATATGTCATTTTGCCAATTTGCTTCATTTGCCCCCAAAATTAGCATACTGCACAGATATACATAGCAATCACTAGAACATATTTATTTGCACTGATCTTTCTTCCTGTCCATTAATCTGTTTGTCTGTTTTTCTCATCTAAGTTTAGTTATAAAATAGCACTTATTCCCTCCCCTGCTGTCTCTGTAAATTCCCCATCAAAACTCTTAGATTGTAAGCTCTTCGGGGCAGGGATTTCCTTTCTTATTGTCTGATTTTGCTGCACTTATTGTATTATTATAATTCCCTGTACTGTATTCTTTGTGAAGCGTTGAGTACACTTTTGGCGCTATATAAATAAAGACATACAATACAATAAAAGGGATGGTTAGGGAGACAGTGAAGAGGAGAAGTAAATCCCAGGGTTGTGCTTCCAATATCCAGGATAACGATTGCAATATAGCTTTAAAAGTCCAGGAACTTATATATCCATTAAAAAATGGTATGTGCAGTTGAAAGGCATAAGGCTCACAATAAAGCCATAATTAAGGACTTCAATGATAGGACAAAGCTCACTGTGGATGTAGGAATGAATTCCCAATGAAGAGAACCCACCCCACAGCCACTTTAGAGTAATAGTCCTCTGTCCCTAGGCTAGAGCAACCATAGCCTATCTGCATACAAAGTTATTTGAAATGTGAATGACTCACAGTAATGCTGTCCATAGCAGTCCTGGTTGAAGTGGCGTGCCTCTGTCCATAGAATGAGTGTAGATATCCAAAAAAGATGATGGAGCACTGCTTCAGAATGAAAGGGCTGGAGGCTGGCTTATGAAAATTAAAAATGCTTTATTCAGAGATGCATAGTAGCCATTGCTACAAACAGGGTCCTCTAACGCATTTCACGCCTGCGTGGCGCTTTGTCAAAGTGGACCCTGTTTGTAGCAATGGCTACTATGCATCTCTGAATAAAGCATTTTTAATTTTCATAAGCCAGCCTCCAGCCCTTTCATTCTGAAGCAGTGCTCCATCATCTTTTTTGGATGATTAGGGAGACAATTTGAATGCATTTAGGTAAAATACCCAGTATGTTTCACTCTGTTTTTTTTTTTTTTTTTATATATAAGGTAGTTAGAAGAGGAGTTATGGAGAATTTATCTTACACACATAATATAAAAGGATATATCAACATTTGCATCTGGAACCCTTTCTATTTTCTCTTTACAGTAGTTCCATCTGACAAATCTACGTTGAATAAGCTATTTTATCTAATGATCTACATCAAAAAATGAGGCCTCTTATTAACAAGTTTTTTTTGTTTTTATTAAATGTCTTTTCTCTGTGTTGATCCAGAGACCTGTGTGCGGGCATGTCACTTTTTTTTCCCCATGCCTTGTTTAACAAAACTCTGGGACAAGTCTTACTTGGTGCACTGTGAACGTCTATGACTAATGATGTGCATTAATTGTAATTAACATTGGTTAACACGCCTTCTATATTTGGTACAGAGATGAGTCTGTACTTTATGCACAGACACAATTTTCAGGACCTTAATATACAAAGCTGCCACAACACCCCTGTAACATTACGGGGTTGTTAGTCAAAATAATAACAGATTTATCAATTAAATCAAATCTCTTTTTACGCAGGTTTTTCAACTAGGAAACCTGCTAACTACAGTGGTTCTCAATTTAGTTCTTAAGATATGTGTTAACGTGTCTCAGTTGCAAAAAAGTAGAGCAACAAATAGCACCATAATCAAAATAAAAATGCTTTTGAAAGTAATACGCTTTTTTTTTTCTTTGCTAAATTAGACTTTTTCCTCCACTTTTGCGTTCACGAGCCATCACTAAAATATTGGCATTTTCTTTCTGCAACTTTTAATGAAAACAGTGCTCATTTTTAAAAATTCTTCCTGTTCCAAAAGTGGGCCAAAGTTGTGCAAAAACTAGGACAAAACAATAGAATATTTTTCTGTGATAAATCTGGTTCAGTTGTTTTGCACCAGTCCTCATTATTATCAGTGAATTTCCCACCTATTTTGATGTATGTGCATTCGTGTGCTTGAGTCATTAGAAGAGCATATGAAGCTTAAGAAGAGTATATCGTAATATGCAATTTTCTCTTTAATGTTCTCCTTTTCCTATAAACTTGTGTAATCAACTGTGCCCTTGGTGATGCACAGGAATGAATGTAAGGAAATTGGTGTGCACACTTTTCTTAGCATTGAATACATTAAGGGCTACTTATCATAGTAGTATGTCTGTAAAACTAGTGTAATGTTGATCCAAAATTTATCAAATAAAATAAATCCTATCCTAACTCTATCTAATGCTTTTTTTTATATGAGAGAGAGAGAGAGAGAGAGAGAGAGAGAGAGAGAGAGAGAGACCTGCTTGCACTTGTATTGCCTTAATTTGGCAACCATAAGACTTTGATGTATAACCACAACAGCTCCTCAGTTACATGTGAAGTGAAAGTATATGGAGCTACTGTGTAAAGGTTCCATGCTGCAATAGATCGTGCAATACTGGTGCAGGTAATTAGAATACAGGGTTATAAATTAGATTGTAAGCTCTCTGGAACAAAGACTGTTTGTGCCTGCCCTGGATTTGCCATGCAAAGCGTTGTATAAAAATAAAACGTGTCAAAAATTGATTTGAAAACTGTTTGGTGAAAGAAATGAATAATGCATACAATTCAGAAACTAACAGATGTGCCTGTGCTATGTTGTACTTTGAACTGCACTGATTAAAGCACTATTGAACATGAAACAATAATGAGTTTTTTCCCCACTGCAGTCTACAGTATGTCCTACTGCTCTAAATACAAATGCCAGATCCTTACTCTCAACAAGATACCCGTATAAGAAAATAAAACACATTCAAATAAAGACACTATTCTTGCCTTGTTCTTGAAAAGTGTACTCCAGGATCGGGACTTCTCCGCCTATACACAGCTCTTTCTTTAAACTGGCAGGTCGTGCTTGCGCTGTGTCTTAGCACTTGAGTTGTTTCAGGGAGATGGAAAGCTGGACAGCTCCCTGTGCTCATTTGCTGCTCGTCCTGTCTGTGGGACAAATGTACAGTAGCTTTGCAGCCTTCTTTTCCCTTACTAGGGTTGTAATTAAGCCCCTCCCCTCTGAGGAGGGTACTGGTACTCTCTCTTCTGCCAGTGCATCCCTTAACCCCTACACTGCCAGAGAACCTTGCATTGCAGGAAATGTAAGCACATTATTGCACTAATGAGAGAGAGGGAGGGAGGGAGGGAGGTATGGGTACCAACACTTTGTACCAACACTTTTTGTTTAACATCTAAATCCAAATGTTCACATAATTTGAAGCCTTTTTCAGTCAGGTTGGGTTATTAAAAGAAAAACATATTTAGCTTGAAAAGAGTCTCTATACAGATACAGGATATATCTAGTGTCAAATTGTTCACATTTGGGTGCAAAGAACTTTACTTTAAAAACATTTTTTATAAAAAAAAACTTTTAAATAAGAAACAGTATAATTTATCATTTTACCCAAGAAGTATATGTCTTGTGATATTAAAGTGAACAATTTACGAATGCGGCAAAAAAATATATCTATAATCTATCTATCTATCTATCTATCTATCTATCTATCTATCTATCTATCTATCTATCTATCTATCTATCTATCTATCTATCTATCTATCTATCTATCTATATATATGCACCCAGCATTGTAATGTTATGACAAAATAAAAAAGATCTGCTCATTAAATAATTTTCTTCAGGAGGGATTGCTGATATAATGACACAGGAGTGCCTGCTGTTTTGCTTCTAATAAAGTAGCCCATTTGAATCTGTAGAATTCTGATAATCTTTGAAATGTATTTGAGTTTTGAAAGTCATATTCCCCGACATGCATTTTTGCAGTTTAATGAATAACCCCCTCAGTGTGTACTTGCTTAGAAATAGCCCACAAAAACAGAACACTCCACGTCCAGCACTCATAGAGATGTGGTCTATCCAAGATTTCCTATCCCCGTCCCTCACCTGTAATATAGCTATTTTGTTTTGTGAAACTCACTGCTCTTTAGTACCATGTTAACTCCTGCAGTGTTGGAGGTGTTTGCAATGCATTGCAGATCATGGCCAGTCCTAAATATGTCAATGCACCTGCGTAAAAAAATAGGATGCATAAGCTCCCTGTGTGCCCAGTACTGTGACTTCACTGTGCTTGAAGCTCTATGACTCCTAACGTTGACTGCTGTCTGTGAAAATGGGATGCCCCTGCTCCTTGTTTTCACTGTTCTGTGGCTCCAAATTACATTTGCTACATATGTCTGAAAAAACTTTGCTATGTTTGTGCTAGTTTGTCTGCTGTTCTGTGACTCCCATACCCTATTCCTCCCTTTCCACCATATATCTAATGAGAGGATTAGATGTTGAGGCCCCCCGTCTGTGCACTCTTCCCCCAGCAGCATAACCATGAATGCCACTTTATGCATATTACTTTTCACTTCTTGGCAGGAAATAGTAATTAATTCATTAGCAAATACAACCATTTGAATAAAGCCACCAGCCACACCTCCCACGGCATCAGCAGTGAGAAATAATATGCCAGGATCCATAAATCTGTCTTTAAAACGGCTCCCTCTTCAAACTTTGAGCAGATGGGTGCAACAGGTTAATTTTTCCAGCTTCCCATGCTAACAATAGGGCAAGCGAGGTGGTAAAGGGAAAGGAGGGTTAAAAGAAAAACAGCCTGCAGTGTTATGACAGAGCTTTTTCCCCAACCAGTGGAGGAGAGCATATGGGGCTGCTATTTATCCCACTTTCTGTCTAACAAGTCAGCCTGTCTTCCCTTTGTCTCTCTTCCCGTGTCTCTGCTCGTGCCTCTCGTCTAAGGACCTATTGTCCTAAGGCAGTCACATCTGTTCCAGGGCCATGGCCAGACCAACCTTTCTGAAGGGACAGGACAATCTTTAACAGTCCTTTTTTTATGCCTGTCTTCCTCACCTACAGAGTCAGGGCTGTGATACTATTTTCATCTGAGCTGGATTTGAATCCATGTGCAAATCTAAGTTTCCTTCTAATATTTAGCATTCACTCGCTCATACTACAAACCTCTATATTTTTACTTACACAATTAATAGCTTCACATTTGAATGCTCCAAGAAGGGTCTTACTGTAAGTATCAAGCTCTGATATCTGCCCTATTGCCATTATATTGATACTAACAACATTACTTTTAACATGCATCTAATGTCAGTGTTTGAAAGTGATTTGTCCCATCTGAGCCAGTATACAATCTGGTGACTGACAATCTAGAGTAGGTAGGAGAAGTTAATCATGAAATACATGACAGATTTTTGTTGGATGTATTCATTTCTATGGTTGCTATGTATTAAAGTCTGGGTTAAAACATTGACACAGAATAGAACCCTAATAATGAAATCAAATGTCAGTTTACAATCAATGGGGGTTGAGTATAGATAGTTCCAGAAATATTGAACCGGATTCAGTTAAAAAAAAAAAAAATTGTCCCAGTTTTTGCTGCAGTTTTGCCTCAGTTTTATGGCATGGAGGACTTTGATATATAACCCTCAAATAATAATATACATTTTCTTCCTTTGCTAAAATCGGAAGCTACATTTTAAAAGGTAAACATTGTGAGGCAAATGTCTTTCAACAATAACAAGATGAAGGAGATTAGCACAGAAAACATATATACAGTAGCATATATCCAATATACATTATATACCATATATATTTTAAACTGAATGTAGCATTCCAAGGCGTTGGATACATTTTACTGTATTATGCATTTGCTGTATTTAAAAAAATGTTCTAGCACCAGTAGCAGCAAAATAGGGCACCAGAAGTTGTTACCCATTTTAGCCTGAGAGTTTATTACATTTGTAAATTGCGTATCATAAAATAATAATGCCACAATGGGCCAAGTAACCCCTTGGAAGTATTTTACTTCTGAATACCTGAAGTCCTTATTTTACCTGAAAGTAACCAACATGCTGAATACCTCTCTACATTATACTTTTACCTAACAGTAGCTCAATTTCTGAGTGCCTTTAACTTTATATTACCAGATGCTAACTCTACTCTTATGTCTATATCATATTAATAGTAACTCAATATGTGTACCTTGCTGGGGTTTTACCAGATCGTAATCCAACTCCTGTGTGTCTTATTACATTAGTACAGTGATGGCTTACCCCAACACATGAGTACACAAAACCGCGTCAATCATGCCCATACTATAGTGGAAACCGGGACATATAACTTGACAGTAACCCAAGAACTAATTGCCATATTGCCCCATCCATGATCTAATGGGTTATTTTTAATGAAGGTTTCCCAGCTGCCAAACGGTGACAAAAGTGGAGCAATACAAACACCATCTTATTTATATACCTTTCAACTGGATTTTATTTTACTTTGATAAATCTGTTGCCATTTTTTGGCTGTACTACCGGATGAAGCAGGACAATTATTGGCTGAAACTCTTCTAAAGCATTGCCCTGTGTCGTTTTCTCACAGCCCCTTCCATGGCCTGATCAGCCTGGAAGGTATTGCTTTGCTGAAGACCTCTCAAGGGAATACAAATTGAAAGCTGCCCATCTGTCAGCTTTTAGGTTTTCAACCGTCCTTGCATCGCCCCACTCTCCCTCTCTCTTTCTCTCCCCCTCTTCCCTCCCTCTTGCCTCTCACTCCCACTCCTCAATTGCTATGTTCTTCTCATTAACCTTTCCAGTTATATATTCCCAGCAAAATAGGGAACTTAAGGTGTTGAATTACCTTCTGCACTGCCACTGCTAGAGATTTTAACTAGATACTAAAGAGGGGACGTGGGTAACCAATTCATTAATTGATATGGGTGATCTCTGAGAGCCAAGAAGGGATTTGTCAAGGGTAACACTTGTTCAAGAAGAGAGTTGTGGCATATAAATCTATATTTCTTCTTTTGTCGTTGCAAAGTTGTATTGCATCAGTTTCATATCTTGTCAACTTGTGATCAAAATATGTAGCAACAGTGTAAAATGCAAAGACTATTTTCAATCTGTACTTTGTATTTTTAAGGTCAAATCAAATAAGCTTTATCGGCATGACGGAAAAATATTTCAGTATTGCCAAAGCATGAATAATAGTGGGTAGGGTATAATGATTATACAGTACATGAATAACAGGGGTTACGGTATAATGATTACACAATACATGGGTAACAGCTACACACAGGGATGTGGGGGTTAGTGGGCATCTCTCAGCCCACCAACCCCCATTTTATACTTTTTCTTTTTAAGGTTCTGTCTATAATAATTTACCTCATGTTCATAGTGCTTTAACATTACTTCTAACACTGTACACTAAGATTTTTTTGTTGTTGCTGGCTGTAGCATTGAATAGACACAATGGCCCATATTACACTCACCAGTGCTATTATACAGTAGCAGTGAGAAAAGTGAATGGGCTGTAAGATGTCTTCCGGTACTGAAAGATGTCTCATGGAATACCACTGCTTAATAAATATGGGCTGGTACCTGCTTGTTATGTTTAGATTTACAGGGATTGTACAAAATGACTGTTATTCTCTCTCATAGGAAGAGATTATTTGACTGGGTAATTATTAATTGTGTATCCTTGCATTTCTTAGGCATATTAGCACATAATTCTTAAGGAGCATTGTGACTAAATTATTGCAGAATTCTACATTTAGTTAAACATTTTGGAATATTTTAAAGGTGTGGTGCCTCTACAAAGACTGGGTAAAGCTCAGAAAGTAAAAGTACCCTGGAAAATACTATATATAACATTCTATTTTAGTTTCTTATTATATTTGACCTTTAATCCCCCAGCAGTAATTTCTATTACGTCAATAGGACAGAGGGCAATAACACGCATTAAAGTGGTTTAAAGCCTATAGCTTTCCAAGCAGGTACCTCTGGAGTGCTATGATATACAGCAGGGCCCCGCTTCTCGGTGCTCCGCTTTTCGGTGATCCGCTGATACGGCGGCACGAGAAGGGGGCCGCCATGTTGAATTGAAAATCGCGCATGTGCAGAACGGGCGGGTGCGCCCGGCGCGCATGCGCAGACCACCGGTTGCGCGCGCAGCCCTCAAGTCGCACATGCGCAGAACGGCGAAAATGCCGGTTTGCGCATGCGCAGCACTGAAAATCGGCGGATCCGCTTTCTGGCGATTTTCACTATACGGCGGGCCTCTGGAACGGAACCCGCCGTATACCTGGGGCCCTCCTGTACCATTAAAAAAATAAATAATCAGTGCACTGACTAGAAGGACTGTACGTTTAAGAGAACTTTAATTTTCTAACTTTCTCTCAAAATCCTTTTCTTTTTTGGAAGATTGCACCTTTAAGCCTTTTGTTTTTTTTGTTTTTTTTGATGGTGAGTACACATGTGTGAACCTGTCTGAATCTGACATTTTTAAAATTTTAATTTGAGATCAAATCCAATTTGTACTGTACATCAAGATCCGCAGAGTGACTTCCAATTGAGTAGTGTCTCCAGTTGTGTGTGTATATATCCCCTATAACCTCCCTCCAAAGAAATTAGGGAGAGATGCCTGTGCTTAAAAGGGAGCACACCTTAGGTACCCTGGGAGATATGCTAATGACTATGCAAAGTATATTTAAATGATTCCCATCCCACACTTCTTAAAAGTATTCCATACCAACTATATAGAGTTTATATGCCTAAGGCACCTAGTGACTGGAATCGTGTCAGACCCAACAATGTTAGAACCCACAACCACTGCTTTTCTCTGCAGGATCTCTAACATTGTGAGCCTCTCTCTCCTCCTCGCCTCTCTCTCCCCTGTCTCTCTTCCCTTGCCTTTCTCTCTACCCCGCCTCTCTCTAACTCTCTCCCCGCCTCTCTCTCTCCCCATGTCTCTCTCTTCCCATGTCTCTCCCCCTTCCTTTCTCTCTCCCTCTACCTCTCTCTGTCACCCTGTCCTCTATCTCCCCCTGTCCTCTATCTCCCCCTGTCCTCTCTCTCCCCTACCTCTCTCTCCCCTACCTCTCTCTCCCCTACCTCTGTCTTCCCTACCTCTCTTCCCCCGCCTCTCTCTACCCCTACCTCAATCAACCGCCTCCCCCTTTCACCTTCTCTCTCCTTGTCTCTCCCTTCCTCTCTTCGCCTGCCTCTCTTACTCTCTCTCTCCCCCTGCCTCTCTTTCTCTCCCCCCAGCTCTCTCCTCCTCCCCCCCCCCACATCTCGTACTCTCTCTCTCCTCTCTGCTTCTCTCTTTCTGAAGGTTGCAAATAATGTTTTGCCCATCTCTAATGGGTGAGAGGCCAGGAGTGTGTGCAGCCTTTAACCTTTTGGCTGCTAGCAGAAGCTGACAACATATTGTTGTAACATGCTAAGGCTGGTATTATAGTCTGTGCTACGGCCCTCGTGCATGCAACAGGAACAAAATTGATGAATCCCTATGTGGCCACCCCCAGAGCGTGCGCACGACGGAGCGCGATGGCGGGACCGTATTTTGAACGCATACGTTAAACCTGAAGAAAAAAGCAAGCCTTTGGCAGGGTCATTGTGGTACAGTAAGTTACTGCTTTGCCCTGGACAGATTGGTCACTTCTATTTCTGTGTTAATCTCAGGCTGCAAGGAAAACACTTGATTGATTGTAAACGTTTCTTGTCTGTGTTGCTATATCACTCATTATTGGTTTATTGCTTGTCTGAGACACAAAGGAATTTAGTGGGGTATCTAGCATTATTGGGGTTGCCTTTTAAGGACCAATTAATGCACTTTCTTTTATGCATTATTTTTTAACATAGATTTGAAGCATGGGGGTCTCTGGAGCTGAACCCCATTAATTTCAGCACTGGCGACCAGCTGCTTCTAGAGATAGTTACTTCTGCAGCGGGTGCTAGTATCTTTGCAAAGTTGAAAGCTCCCGCATCATGGGGGCCAATAGGAAGCCAAACCTGATGATGTCATGGCTTCCTATTGGCTCGCAGGGCGCGGGAGCTTTGAAACTCTGCCATTACGTGAACAATACTAGTCGAGCGGAGTGGCTTCTTGCACTCCCTATGGAGGTAAGTATTTCCGGAAGCAGGGGGTTCCCGGAGCTGAAATGAATGGGGTTCAGCTCCAGAGACTCCCTGCTTCAATTCTGTTAAAAAAATGGCATATTTGGTTTCTCTCTTTAAACCTTAGCAAATCACATTCATGGAGTCACTGAAGTAAGGTATCAACAAACATGTAAGCTGCCTGCTTTTGTCAGGCCTATTTTCTTTAGGCTGCGGCCAGGCAGGGAGCGGACGCGCTGGCGGTCATGCGCTGCGCCCTGCTCGGTCAGGTGATTCGTGGCCAGCTACAGTAGGTGCAAGCACATCTGGGGGCGCGGCCACGACGTCACGGAGCTGGTTCGCCTTCATTGGGCGAACTGCTCACGTAACGCGCTTATGAGCGGGAAAATCAAATTTGCTTGCTCTGCAAGCATCTAAGCGCCGAGCATGCACAGGCGCTCACTCACACTGGCCCCACACATTGCCTCAATGTGTTTCAGAGCGGCAAGCGTGAGCACGCCCGCCCGCTCAGCGCCACCCTGGCCGAGGCCTCATTAATCACCACAATAACACAGCCGTAGCAGCCATTAACACAATGCTGGCTCGTTCTTTGACAGTAACGCTATTGAAAACAGCAGTTAAGGAGACAACACATGCGTTATTAAACACTTTATTTTGCGTTAACAAGGGTAATAATGCCTGCTACATCTGTATGTCACTTCTGTAATTGTTTGTAGCATACATTTTCAATATCAAGTTATATATACAATGATAAATCTAATACTTAAGCTGTAGAAACCACCCCATTAATTGTTCTCCTACTCCCCATCTCTCTCTGGGGTAGATCCTCACATTTCCGTAAAATGTTTGATCGTGACGTTACCCCCATATAACGTATCGATAGTCTTAACATATATCCAATAAGGTGATTAGCGTTACGATGCCTTCACGTTAACCAGCGAAAAATTGGATCGCTAAATGCCAACAGACGTCTGACTCTCATAGGTAAACCCTATGCTGATGAGCTGTTAACCTAATATTGCAGATCCACAAACCTCTGTTAATGTTGGCTCATGGAAATAATATTACAATAATTAGGTCACATCAAAACCTGGCGTTACTCACATCCAGATTTTGATTATTACAGTGTTATTTCTGGGAATAGCCTACACGCAAAAATGGCAGGTCTAAAGTGCTACCCGATGATTGTAAGTATAAAACTTAACCCTTTCATTACATGTCTTACAAAGATACATTGTATATTATGGATCATATAAATAAAGAAAAAAGAAAACAGCGCAAAAAAACCTCATGGTGTAGTATTACAATTAAATTTTATAAAGTGAAATTGTGATTATTGCACGTACATCAATAAAAGCATAATTCAGCATGACATGTTAGGGACATGTTACCACTCGCAGGAAACAGCTACTGCTGCGGCCAAGTTTATTCGAGCATTTGCCCGTTCTTGGCCGCAGCAGTAGCCTGGCGCGTGCCCGAGAGTGACGGGCGCGCGCCGAAGCAGCGGAAGAGCGCCCTCCGATCGGGGCGCTCTCCCTACCGCTGCCGGGTCCGCCGGGTCCCCCGGAACCCCCTGCCGCTGTCCCGCGATCGCGGGACACCAGGGCTCCCTCGGGGAGCCCCTGGACGCGCGTGCAGGGGGCGCCCACTCCCGAAGACGCGTGACCGCGTGTCTATGACGCGCGGCACGCCGAGGGGCGGCCACTAGCAAGCCGGGAAATCTCCCGGCTTGCGGATCTGGCCGCAGAGTAATAAAGCGTGTCGGTAGTGTATGTGCAGGCTGATGTGTATCTGGATCGTCCTCTGGTCCTCTGTATACAGCTCAGCAAAGGGTTGCACGTCTCTTAGGAAATCCTCCTCGTGTGGTGTTCACCAGTCTCCGTCAAGCCGCTTGGTGGGAAGTTTGTGCCTCCTTCAGGGATCTCCCTGCAGCAGCCGTCAGCTCCGACACGATACTCTCACAGGCAGTTCCGGATTGACCGCAGTGGCGTCTGACGTCATCAGACGGCGCCCGTCTATGCTCGCGTCTCTCTGCTCACAATGTTCAATAGAGTGGGAGTCCCACAGGTCATATACACGAATTATGCAATGAAATGAAGCCGCAATGGGGTTCAGATAAGGATGGTATTGGAACGCGCCCTCTCCTACGCGTTTCGTAATGAATACTTCTTCAGGGAAAAATGGCAGGTCTAAAGTGGTACCCGATGATTGTAAGTATAAAACTTAACCCTTTCATTACATGTCTTACAAAGATACAGTGTATATTATGGATCATATAAATGTCTGAAACACATCAAGGGATACATCTGAGAATGTCATGAAGTTCATGTAATAAACTATAATATGGTTTTAGTGATTAAAGTGAATGTAGGATGTTTGTCTGACCTGATATGGTATATAATCTTGACTGTAAGAAGTATCCTGGGTGTATCCCTAGGTAGAGGTACTCACAATACTGAAGTACAATATACGCATCCACGGTTGCATGACCAGCTAAGTCCAGGGGGGACTCGTGTACAGTATGGAATGAATCACAAAAATGTTGGCACTCATGAGGTCTTTAAGTAAAGAAGAATATCAATTTATTAAATAAAAAGATCAATGTTTCGGTCCACTCTTGAGCCGTTGTTAAGTATGGGCGTACAATAATGTTTATCCATATTATAACAATAATTTCCAAGAGACAAGTTGGAAACACAACTTTTAATCACACACAGTTAATTGACTGTGTGTGAAAAATAAATTAAGAGGGGCAATAACCAAAAACTATGTACACAAAATCATCTCCTTTTGTGTGGCAGAGCTGCCAGGCTCACTAGGCCCCCTGGGTAACGCGTGTGCATTAATTGGAACAGGTGTTATAGTTTTGCCAATGCGCATGTGCAGTGTATTCATTAACACGTGTTGCGCAACGAAAATCCTTGTTAATACAGTTAACATAATGATGCTAGTTTGCTGAATGGACGTTGCTTTTCCATATCTTTAGCGTTAATGAACGTTACCTATTTAGGTAACATCCTGATAGTAGCCCAGATTTAACGGACCTCTGAGGATCAACCCCTCCGTTTGCCGACCCGTGTCCTCCAACCTCCTCTACTCTAGATTTAGGGTAGGTGGTCTTTCGGACCCAACTCATATGTACGCCCAGGTCCAAGTCAATCCCAATCCAACTCGTTTCATTCCACTTCAGTCTATCATAGGCCAAACACACAAATATAATTATAATCAATGTTGGTATGAGCAAAAATGTCTTAGGCGCAGGCCCTGATATACAATACCAGTCCAATAAAGAATACAGTCCTTGGATTATGAGGTAGGTTGAGACAGTCTTTAGTTGCAGCAGGACACTGACTATGTACTATTCACTCGATATCCATGCTGTATGGAAACAGAAAAAACAAAAACAACATTGCACAGTACCTATGAGACTTAGAGGCTCCCTCACCCCCTGCTAACTACTTATAATATAGTAGTAGTCAGCATACAGCAATTGGTATCTTTAGGGATGGGTCCTCTATGGTCATCAAATGTCAACCCTCAGATGTGATATGCTTCCGACAGTTTTGGATCCAGTGACTACAGATCAAACCTCCGTTCCTGGTCTCCACTTGTGTGACCTCGTAATATAATGATATGGAAAAACATGTGCGGTACCAAAATACAATTTATAAAAATATAACAATAAAAGACCCCAAACTATGCACTCACATGGTGTGGGGAATACTGACGTGTCTTACTAAGTGCCGTCCGCAGCTTGAACCTGAGGAGAGGGGAGAAGGAACGGGGGACAACCCTCCTCAAACTGAAATGGGTCGGGATAGGAGATTGTTTCTGATAAGTGGGGGTAGTAACTGTAGTTGCATTTAGTACGCAAAAACAAGGGATTTGTTCAAACCATAATCTAGTATTTTGTCTCTATTCAGTAAGATTATCCATGGATCCCGTGCAATCCTAATCCCGGTTATTGTTTGAATTCTGGTTACGATTTCTGTTAGAAAAGGACTAGTAAGTGTGTGGAAGCAGGAAGCGATCCCGTGTGGGGTCCGGAGGTGGCAGGACCTTCTGACACTGAAAGGAAGTAAAAGAGTATGTTGTAAATGGTATTGATATCAGGATATTTTCCGTGCCTGATATACACTGTTCAATAAAGAATGTTTACCAAGAGCTTCTTGTCTGTGTGATTTATTAATCCAACATTTATTGTCTATTTCTATATTCTCACAGTTATTTTTCTATTTGCACCCGCAATTTTGTCTTCTCAGTTGCATGCCACTCTAATAGACTACTGATTTGGTTAGCTAAATTAAACTAGTAAATTCTGGAGCCTCAGTCCCCATAATTGTTTCTGCCTGCAGTATATAAAATATATGAATGAACTCTGAGGTTTTTATTCTGCCATATACATTTATTAAACAGGTGTTTTATGGATTTTAGGAATTTGCAAGATAATTTTGATGAGTACTTTTTGGAACACATATTATTCCCAGTAGAACATTCATTTTAATTGTGTTTATTGATCCTACCCAATACATTTAGTTTTTTTTTTTACTTGTGTTCAGTTTCTTGGGGTAATCATGCTGGAAGAAGTGATTTGGTTTAGGAGTGATATTTATTCCAATAATATTTTACTTATGATGGCCTCCATTTAAATGAGAAATTGTCTTTTAGTGTTGCGATTATTTTATTTGACAGGGATACATCTAAAGCTTCTGATTTAGCTAAATTAATTTTAAAATCAGATATTCCACTGAAGGATATAATTTCGTTCATAGCATTGGGAATAGAGATGATTGGATTTGTCAAAATGAATAGGATATCGTCTGCGACTTATTTGGGGCCTAATTTGAATTCCTGTTGGTGTATGTCTGGCTTAACTCTTATACATTCTGCTAAAGATTCCACAATGAGAGCAAATATTAAGGGGGAGGGAGGGGGGTTAGTATGTCTGTGCTACTGAAAGTGTAACACTGCTTCCCCCCCTCTGGAAGATGTTGCTGCTACTACAGATGTTTATGGTGCGTGCGTAGCTGTGAGGGTTCAGGAGTACTGAGTGGTCCACGTTGTAGTATGGACCAGGGCAGGCTTGTAATGATCTTAGTGTTCTTTTACTGGTGACAGCGCCTCCAGCTCCAGTGGCTCAAGAATATCAAGAAACAGTCTTCCACTGAAACAGATTTCTCCCCCCCCCACCTCTGCCCAATGACTGAGAACTCAGGCAGGGGTATATAAAACAAAGGGGCTTTATTAAAGCAGTCACTACAGATGTTCTCACAGCGGATGCATGGGTCACAGATGCTTCCAGGCGTCTGGATGGTGCAAGCTCTCTTCTAATGTTGGCATCAGATCTTCCTTGGCCAGCCAGCTGTTACGCTTGTGCTCCCCACACAAGCGAGAGAAAGGAAGGGACCCGATAGCGAGGTGGGGAAGCCGCAGGAGACACGAATGGGAGTGAGTTGCCGTGCAGCTGGGGATCGGCGCACATAGTCACGTGAGTGCGCCGCGCGCATGAGAATGCGCAACGCGTCCGGAGGTGCTGAGACAAGCTCAGAGATACGACTAGCCCAGATGCATGTGTGCGCATGATCTGGCAGCAGAGCGGGGATGCAGGTGTCCTCAGACACCAACGCGGGGAAAAGTCAATTCTTCAGCACAGGAGTCTGGAACGGGAACCAGGAACTAGGAACATGGAACAGGAACATGGAAGGAGCCGGGGAGGAAAGAGTCCAGAGCACAAGGTCACAATAGAAATGCTTCTTGGAGGATGTCCAGCCTCCTTAAAGGCATAGTGCCAGTAACAGAAGAGTGCAGCAAATACTAAGTTCAAAGTAAGGGTACTTTAGTTGATTACTTTGGCCAAGGTATTGTAAGCCTAGCAGGAACCAGGGCAGGCAGCAAATGACTAATAGCAATGAGAAAGTCAGAGAGAGGCTTACTTCCTGACAGGAGGAAGAGGGCAGGAATTGCCAGAAAACAAGACGGAGTAGGAAGCTTCAGAATACTTAAAGACACAGGATCTTGACTCGCAGCTAGAGGGCAGCAATCAGAAGTTAAACAGGTAAGGAAGGAACACGCCGCAGGGGGCGTGTTCCGCTCATCGTTACAGTACCCCCCTCTTCATGATCGAACTCCGAGCGATCCAACAGACTAAGGGGTAGAGATGCATAGGAAGGTAGACTCGCAGCTAGAGGGCAGCGCCCGCCACACAGAGAATCAACAGGGAATCTTGACTCGCAGCTAGAGGGCGGCACATGCCACACAGACATCAGAGAATCTTGACTCGCAGCTAGAGGGTGGCGCACGCCATTCAGAGAGACAGGGAATCTTAACTCGCAGCTGGAGGGCGGCGCACGCCATACAGGGAGACATCAGGGAAACTAGACACACAGGTAGAGAATACGCCACAAGGGGGCGTGAAACTTGACTAACAGCTGGAGGGCGGCGCACGCCGTCACGTGTATGTGCCACACGTGAGAGAATGCGCAACGCGACCGGGGGTGGCCGGGCTCCGTGGTACGAGTAGGGAACCACGGGTGCGTGCATGCTCTATAAGGAGAGTGGGAACTGAGATGCGGCAGGTAAGGACGGAGCACGCCACAGGGGTGCATGTTCCCCGATTCCTTACAGTACCCCCCCCCCCCCCTTCAGGATCGAACTCCGAGCGATCCTTACTAGACAATGGGGGAATTTAGGATCTCCCAACCTTAAAGGGGTACAGGAACAGGAGAGAAGGCGGGGCCACCTCTGGGGGTCCGTTTGTTTGGCCGAACATAATGTTACGCTTGGGCTCCTACACACAAGCCGAGAGAAAGGAAGGGGACCCGATAGCGAGGTGTGGAATCCGCAGGAGAGACGAATGGGAGTGAGTTGCTGTGCAGCTGGGGATCGGCGAACGTAGTCACGTGACCACGCCGCACGCAGGAGAATGTGCGACGCATCCGGAGGTGCGGAGCCAAGCTCAGAGACACGACTGGTCCAGCTGCATGTGTGCACATGCTCTGACAGCAGAGCGGGAGTGCGCGTGTTCTCAGACACCAATGCGGGGGAAAGCCAACGCTTCAGCACAGGAGTCTGGAACGGGAACCAGGAACTAGGAACATGGAACAGGAACATGTAAGGAGCCGGGAAGGAAAGAGTCCAGAGCACAAGGTCACAATAGAAATGCTTCTTGGAGGACGTCCAGCCTCCTTAAAGGCATAGTGCCAGTAACAGAAGAGAGCAGCAAATACTAAGTTCAAAGTAAGTGTACTTTAGTTGAATAGTTTGGCCAAGGTATTGTAAGCCTGCTACCACGTCAATGTAAACCCTAATCAGCAGGTCCTACACTACCCGACGGTAAACTAACCTCAGTAGTAAATGAGAGACTGTCCCAGTCTTCCGGAATCCAAAAAAGATGAGTAAAGGTCCCAAGGAGGTCCAGGCAGGAACAGCATGCGATGGTAGTACTAGCAGGAACCAGGGCAGGCAGCAAATGACTAATAGCAATGAGAAAGTCAGAGAGAGGCTTACTTCCTGACAGGAGGAAGAGGGCAGGAATTGCCAGAAAGCAAGATGGCGTAGGAAGCTTCAGAATACTTAGACACAGGATCTTGACTCGCAGATAGAGGGTCGGCGATCAGAAGTTAAACAGGTAAGGAAGGAACATGCCGCAGGGGGCGTGTTCCGCGCATCATTACAATACCCCCCTCTTCAGGATCGAACTCCGAGCGATCCAACAGACTAAGGGGCAGAGATGCATAGGAAGGTAGACTCGCAGCTAGAGGGCAGCGCCCGCCACACAGAGAATCAACAGGGAATCTTGACTCGCAGATAGAGGGCGGCGCATGCCATACAGAGAGACATCAGAGAATCTTGACTCGCAGCTAGAGGGTGGCGCACGCCATTCAGAGAGACGGAATCTTAACTTGCAGCTGGAGGGCGGCGCCTGCCATACAGGAAGACTTCAGAGAAACTAGGCACACAGGTAGAGAATACTCCACAAGGGGGCGTGAAACTTGACTTGCAGCTGGAGGGCGGCGCACGCCGTCACGTGTACGCGCCACGCGTGAGAGAATGCGCAATGCGACCGGGGGTGGCCGGACTCCGTGGTACGAGTAGGGAACTGTCACTGAAGAAGCTAAGGGCGAAACGCGTCTGACAAACTTTGGGCACTACAGGCCACCGCACTGAGAAGTTGTAGCTTCATCCGGCTTGGAGGCAGCACTGCGACTGACACGCATGCGCATGCGCGAGAAGTGAGAGCGGGAGCTGCGTCAAAGAGGACAGTGAAGGGAGGAACCGGTCTGTGCACAAGTACCGGAAGAGCCCCCGTCGCTGACACATCTTTGCGGACCAAAACATCTTGAAAGCTGGAGCAGAACCCACACCGGCAGCCAGGGATTCTGGAGGACGACTTGTGGAGTCTGGATGCACTCTTTCTCATTGCCATAAACTGTTGGCTGTTTGTGAGTTTTCAATCTCTCTTTTTACTTTTTGTTTAATAAATGGTGTTACACTATATTTTCCTTTTCTCCTAATTTGAGGTAACATCAGGAAGTCTCCTTATCTCTACTGAGGAATCACTGGTTAATGTGAGTGTATTTCCTACAAAGACCAATCTTATATATTCTGCTGTGTACCTAACCACTCCTGATTGTGTTTTTTTTTCTCTTTTTAATTTCATGTGTCCTGGAGGCACAAGTGGAATAACGCGCCGGAGGATCCCTCCCCTTTTTATAACCGCGGGTGCGTGCATGCTCTATACGGAGAGCGGGAACTGAGATGCAGCAGGTAAGGAGGGAGCACGCCGCAGGGCGCGTGTTCCCCGATTCCTTACAGTAGCCCCCCTTCAGGATCGAACTCCGAGCGATCCTTACTAGACTAGGGGGGAATTTTGGATCTCCCAACATTAAAGGGGTAGGAACAGGAGAGAAGACGGGGCCACCTCTGGGGGTCCGTTTGTTTGGCCGAGCATAATGTTACACTTGTGCTCCTACACACAAGCCGAGAGAAAGGAAGGGGACCCGATAGCGAGGTGGGGAATCCGCAGGAGAGACGAATGGGAGAGCGTTGCCGTGCAGTTGGGGATCGGCGCACGTAGTCACGTGACTACGCCGCGCGCAGGAGAATGCGCGACGCGTCCAGAGGTGCGGAGCCAAGCTCAGAGACACGACTTGTCCAGCTGCATGTGTGCGCATGCTCTGACAGCAGAGTGGGAGTGCGCGTGTTCTCAGACACCAACGCGGGGAAAAGCCAACGCTTCAGCACAGGAGTCTGCAGCGGGAACTAGGAACATGGTACAGGAAAATGGAAGGAGCCGGGGAGGAAAGAGTCCAGAGCACAAGGTCACAATAGAAATGCTTCTTGGAGGACGTCCAGTCTCCTTAAAGGCATAGTGCCAGTAACAGAAGAGTGCAGCAAATTCTAAGTTCAAAGTAAGGGTACTTTAGTTGATTACTTTGGCCAAGGTAGTGTAAGCCTGTTACCACGTCAAGGTAAACCCTAATCAGCAGGTCCTACACTACCCGACGGTAAACTAACCTCAGTAGTAAATGAGTGACTGTCCAGTCTTCCGGAATCCAAAGGAGATGAGTAAAGGTCCCAAGGAAGTCCAGGCAGGAACAGCATGCGATGGTAGTACTAGCAGGAACCAGGGCAGGCAGCAAATGACTAATAGCAATGAGAAAGTCAGAGAGAGGCTTACTTCCTGACAGGAGGAAGAGGGCAGGAATTGCCAGAAAGCAAGATGACGTAGGAAGCTTCAGAATACTTAAAGACACAGGATCTTGACTCGCAGCTAGAGGGCGGCGATCAGAAGTTAAACAGGTGAGGAAGGAACACGCCGCAGGGGGCGTGTTCCACGCATCGTTACACCAGCCCAGGAGGGACTGACTGGCCTATCTCCCTCCCAGCCAGTAGGAGATGGCACACACTTCCACTCCCTAGAAGGGGTGGACGCAGACTCACTACAAATTTGCACTTCCTCCCTGAGGCTCAGAAGGGGAGGGCACATGATCTGCACCATGATAGGCTGCACACAGATTCCTATGTCACCACCACTTCAGTCACTCAGGGAGTCAGAATGAGGGGAGGGGGGCAATGCCCCCAGGATTGCCTGTCACAGCCTGTAGCTACAAAGGACTTGCGTAACAAGAGG
Organism: Ascaphus truei; assembly: GCF_040206685.1. NCBI lineage: Eukaryota > Metazoa > Chordata > Amphibia > Anura > Ascaphidae > Ascaphus > Ascaphus truei. Next base: position 342,787,891 of record NC_134485.1, read on the forward strand.
CAGAGAGGCAATCTGGGCCAGCCATGTTACAAAAGTATTGAATGAATCTGAGATTGAACTGACCTTAATCCTAACAGTGGGATTATTATATAATGGAACATACTTTAGAAACATATATAAAATGTTTTATGTTTCTAGTTTTGTCTTTCATCGCTATACCAGGTATGAATCTAACTCGGTCTAAGTCGATCAGGTTGGGCAAGAAGGCTTTTAAGCGGTAAGCTAATATATCTTTAAATATTTTTTTTTCTACTGTAGCCATGGCTGGTTCTGGCTACCCATCTGCTCTCACTAGCACATAAGTCCTGGTAGATGCAGGCAGTGTGAGGCCCAATACTGGGTTTGCTCCCCCTCAAGCAGCTTCCCTGAGTGACAGGGGTGGAGGCGGGACATGGTCTCTGTGTGGCCAAATGCTGGGTGCAGACCTTGTACCCTCCCCATCTGTACTAGGGAAGAGGCAGTCCTAAATTAGAGGGAGTTGAGCTCTGACTCTGAGGAGTGAGGGTGTCTCGCCCTGTGAGGTGAGACTGTATGATCAGTCCCACTAGGGGACTTTGAATAAGGCCTAAAGCAAGATCTGACACAGCGCCCATCCAAAGGTCTGGCACCAGAGAGAGAAAGCAGTATTCGCTGTATGATCATGATGTATGCAGTGGATACCAAATAAAGAGCTCCTGTTCCAATATACTCCTGCAGTCAATCAGGACGGGTTCTACCATAGAGGCTACCTTCAACATTCCTGGAGCCTGCAGTGGATGGAGGCACTAGCACTCATAGACTGAACTAAGCATCTACCTCAAAAGCCTGTCCTATTTCCTCAATACCAACGGTGGAACCTCAGCTCCTCTGCAAGCCAACAGGTATCATGCACCACTACACACTGGGTAGCAGGTAGATCTCCCACAGATGGGGGGGAGAAGCAGCGCTACCCTACATTTAAAGAATATATTTGTCCACACTTCTGGATCTCTACCTGGTTTTGGTAATAATGCACACCAAATGTGTGCTTCCAACATTTGCTTAGGAAGTGAATTTGGAGATCGTAGAGAATTAAATGTAACCATGTATTATCATAACTCTGTGCCCGGACATACTTGAAAACGAGAGGTAACTCTCAATGTATTACTTCCTGGTAAAACATTTTTATAAATAAATAAAAATAAATAAATAAAGGCTGCCTTCAATTGTGAATGAAGAATATCAGAGAATTCTTTATATTAGATATGTATGAGTCCATCAGACCCAGTGCATTCGCCTGTTGGTAAAGATTTCAGAACCTCTTCCATTTCTTCCATTTCAATGGGTTAAACCCAGTGGTGCGCAAACTTTCCCCCCTGCGCCCCCCTGCCTGCTCTCTCTCCCTGCTCGCTGCTCGATTGTCTTCGGCATAAAATGCTGCAGTGGGGTCTCGTGGCGTAACGTTGCTATGGTAACATCACATCATGTGACCCCGCAGCGTCATTTGATGCCACGTTGCCATGGTGACGCGTTTGCCAAAGACAAGGTAAGGGAAGTTGCAGAGGCCTCACGCGATCCCCCTGGCATTTAATTTAAATACCTTGTGGAAGAGTGCGGGGTCTCAGCAACCGCTGCGCCCCCCCCCCCTTGAAAAATCTTGCGCACTCCCTGGGTTAAACCTATAACTTGGCAGCTTTATGGCTTATCTTCCTAATGTCTTTATTTTGTAAATATTATGTGATTTTACATTAATGTTATTTGTTTTATTCAAGTTTTATTGGTCAGAATAAAAGACCCTGAAGGCTTCTTTATTGGTCTCGGTGTTGTGTAATTACTGTATGCCCACTCTTGTTCTTATACTGTCCAACATCTGATTTTTTTTTCTTGTAATATCGCTACCTAGTCCATAAAAGGGCTTTTTTGCTCTTCATAATTCAGCAATGTTCAAGATTGACCCTCTAAGATCAATAAACTAAATCTTGTATTTTTTTTACGGATACGATTCATTTTTTATGTTATTTGTTTCCTTTGGGCAAAGCAAAATTTGTATGAATTCCCATCTAATAACATATTTGTGTGCTTCCCATTTAATAGCTGCAGACGTGTCTACAGAGTTATAGCGGCCCCCCTAGCCATAGGCGGGGGGGCTTCATGACCGGGGGGGGTCCGGCCTTCCCCTCGCTGGCCCGCCCCCACACCTCCCTCCCCAGGACAGGGGAGGAGTTCCAGGAAGGCCTACTTAAGGCCAGGCTGGCGGGCAGCACATCCTCTTTGGCTGCCCGCCAGACGATTTGGACGTCCCTCTCCTCCCTGCAGGTCAAATTAAGGTAAGGCCCCGAAAGGGGGGGTCAATCCTGGGCACTCCCCCCTCCTGTATAGCCGCGATTTTTGAATCGGCGGTGAGGGGGGAGGCGGGATGCAGGGAGGAGAGGGAACCCTTAGTGTAGCGGCCCGTCCCCATCCTCCATCTGCGGCGCGCAGCATGGAGCTGGGGGGGCCGGAGTTAAGCCTGTGCCATGAGGGGGGTCGGCGGCTGCAGGCGGAGAGTGGTGGTCTCGGGACAGAGGGGGTCTGACGGGCAGAAGGGGCCTGACGGGAATTTTCCCGCTTCTTTCCCTGGGGGTGGGGACTACCTGCTCCCGCAGCGTTGTGCGGGCGGGTGCCTCCTCCATCCGCATAGCCCCGCGGTGGCTGCCATCGGTAAGGGCACCCCGGCGGGGAGGGGGGGGGGATCCGGCCGAGGCATGCAGCCCGCGCGGAAATTCGCCGCGTGTGACTCATGCGGCTGCTCGCGGCCCGCTCGGGGGCTGGGGCGCAGTCCCACGTGGTGCGGGCCTTCCGTCTCCCGATGGGGAGTGTAGCGCGGGCAGAGGCCCCTCCTACCCCTCCCCCCTTTCGTTAGTGGTCTCGGGGCACGGGGGTTGGGGTGGACCGGTCAGCCATGCGGCTGTAGAGGCGGCTGCTCCCGCGCCCCCCCCCCTTCCCCCACACTTGTGGGGTCGTTAAAATGTATGCGTGAGGTGGGCTGTACAGGGGGGGCCGGCCGGGAAAAATCTATAATAAATAAATAACGTTGTATGGGTATATATGGGTGTGTATATATATATGTGTGTATATATATATGTATATATATATATATATGTATGGGGGTGTATATATATATATATGTATGTGTGGTATGGGTATATATATGTATATGTGCGTGGGTATATATGTGGATGTACGTACAGGTATTTATGGGTGTTATGTGCAGGTATGTGGGTGTGTATGTACATGTGTATATGGGTATGCACGTATACGTAAGTGGAGATATACGCATGTATAGGCTAGTGCAGCCGCTCTTAGTGGTTGCGGCCCTAGGCCGGGGGTAAGCGCAAAGAGGGGGCGGCCAAGGTTGGCGCTTCACGGTCTGCCCCCGCAGTTAGTTTCGGCGGGGGGACACACGCTGATGCGCTCGGGGCGATTATGGGCACACGTAGGCAGGTGCACGTGGATGCACGCGTGTATGAGCACGCGTGGATGCGCGCGTGTGTAGGGGCACACGTGGATGTGCGCGTGTGTATGGGCACTCGTAGATGTCAGTAGAGCTCTTTATCTAGTGACATTATAAACTATATAAATATACTGTAGTAATTATTAGATGATAAATACCACACGTAAATGCGCGCGTGGGTATAGGGGTGCATGTAAATGCGCGCGTGTATGTGGACATGCGGAAATGCGCGTGTGTATGGACACGCGTAAATGCGCGTGTGTATGGACACGCGTAAATGCGCGCGTGTGTATGGACACGCGTAGATGCGCGCGTGTATATGGGCACGCGTAGATGCGCGCGTGTGTATATGGGCACACGTAGATGCGCGCGCGTATGTATGTGGGCACACGTAGATGCGCGCGAGTATATGGGAACACGTAGATGCGCGCGTGTATATGGGTTCACGGAAATGCGCGCGTGTATATGGGCTCACAGAAATGCGCCCATGTGTATATGGGCACACGGAAATGCGCGCGTGTGTATATGGGCACACGGAAATGCGCGCGCGTGTGTATACGGGCACACGCAGGGCGCGCGCGTGTGTATACGGGCACACGCAGGGCGCGCACGTGCGTGGGTAGAGGGGCACACGCAGGTGCGCGCGGGTTTATATGGGTGCGCGCGGGTGTGTATGGGCACGCGGAAATGCGCGCGCGTGTGTGTATATGGGAACACGGAAATGCGCGCGGGTGTATATGGGCACACGGAAATGCGCGCGGGTGCGTACGGTTTGCTGTGCGGGGAGAGGGGCTGGCGGAGGCAAGCGGTCACAGCGCGTGAGGCCCTGGGTTGCTAATCCTGGGGCAGGCAATAGTCGCGACCCGTGCAAGCAGGGACGGGTAGGGACGGGCCGGTGCCCCGTCGCGCAAAAATTTTGGACAGGCATACGGGACAGGCACACGTAAATGCGCGCGTGTATATGGACACGCGTAAATGCGTGCGTGTATATGGACACGTAGATGCGCGCGTGTGTATATGGGCACACGTAGATGCGCGCGTGTGTATATGGGCACACGTAGATGCGCGCGTGTGTATATGGGCACACGTAGATGCGCGCGTGTGTATATGGGCACACGTAGATGCGCGCGTGTGTATACGGGCACACGTAGATGTGCGCGTGTATATGGGAACACGGAAATGCGCGCGTGTATATGGGCTCATGGAAATGCGCGCGTGTGTGTATGGGCTCACGGAAATGCGCGCGTGTGTATATGGGCTCACGGAAATGCGCGCGTGTGTATATGGGCTCACGGGAATGCGCGCGTGTGTATATGGGCACACGGGAATGCGCGCGTGTGTATATGGGCACACGGGAATGCGCGCGTGTGTATATGGGCACATGGGAATGCGCGCGTGTGTATATGGGCACACGGAAATGCGCGCGTGTGTATATGGGCACACGGGAATGCGCGCGTGTGTATATGGGCACACGGAAATGCGCGCGTGTGTATATGGGCACACGGAAATGCGCGTGTGTGTATATGGGCACACGGAAATGCGCGCGTCTGTGTATACGGGCACACGCAGGGTGCGTGTGTAGCGGGGCACACGCAGGTGCGCGCGGGTTTATATGGGTGCGTGTGGATGTTTATGGGTGCGCGCGGGTGTATATGGGCACACGGAAATGCGCGTGTGTATATGGGCACACGGAAATGCGCGCGGGTGCGTACGGTTTGCTGTGCGGGGAGAGGGGCTGGCGAAGGCACGCGGTCACAGCGCGTGAGGCCCTGGGTTGCTAATCCTGGGGCAGGCAATAGTCACGACCCGTGCGGGTAGGGACGGGCCGGTGCCCCGTCGCGCGAAAATTTTGGACAGGCATACGGGAAGCGGGCTGCATGGCAGCAATGGCAGAGCAGTTACGCCTTCTTCAAGTCGAGGCGGAAAACCATGACGAGGCATGGTTGGATCGGTGGCTGCAGGCGTTCTCTGTGAAACCAGCACGTGGCATAAAGGCTGCTCCCCGCGGGAAGGGGAAGCAGAGGGCGCTGCAGCACAACGCATCAGGCGACAGTCCTCAGGCAGCATTGCGCGCTAGACAGGCGGCATGTAGAGAAGCCGCGCTCCACAGGAAGGGAGCGCGGAGGGTGCTGCAGTGCAAGGCGGCAGGCGAAGTTCAGCAACCGCACGCAGGGCGGCAGCCCTCGGTCACGGTACCGTGAGGCAGGGCGTCAAAGCGGAGGGCGCTGCAGCACAACGCAACAGGCGACAGTCGACAGCCCTCAGGCAGCATTGCGCGCTAGACAGGCGGCAGGCAGAGAAGCCGCGCTCCACAGGAAGGGAGCGCGGAGGGTGCTGCAGTGCAAGGCGGCAGGCGAAGTTCAGCAACCGCACGCAGGGCGGCAGCCCTCGGTCACGGTACCGCGAGGCAGGGCGTCACAGCGGCCCTGTCGGGCCTCAGCGAAGGTGGGGAGGACTTCGACCGCTGGGCCGCAGGACACGGCGGATCGGCGCGCAGGTCGGCCCGCCAAGGAGGGGCGGCGACTTCCAGCCACCGTGACGCAGAACAGGGCGTCACGGCACGCCACACGGCCGCCCGTTGCTGACGCGGGCGGTGTCACTGTCAGGATTTCGCCTGCAGAGTCGGCAGGGCCAAGGAGACAAAGACGGCCAACCGCAACCGCGGTTGGTGCCAATGTGTTTCGTAGAGCAGAGAACCCAGCATGGTTCGACTACGTGGAGCCGGCATCGGGTGAAGGGCGAACCAAGTCGCAGCCCAGGTCTCTTCCTCACGGGAAGCCACAGATGGCCACGGCCGGGGTCACTGGCACCGCGAATCCCATTCCAGTACCAACAGCCATCAGCCGGACCCCGGTGTCTTTCAATTCTTCAGCCACGGCCGGGGTCAGGGGCGCGGTAGCCGACCCACCCGGCAGCATCACGCACTGCACAGATGGTGGAACAGCCCCGGCAGGCGGTTGATGGAGACACGCCGTGGAAGGTACGGCATATGGCGTATCGGGTAATGGTAAGGAGTCGCGTTTAGGGCGGTATCGAGGAGATGCGTCAAGGCTTGCAGTGGGCGACACAGAGCGAGCAAGGGAAGAGGCGTGGCCCAGTCCACTGCCAGGGTCGATTCCCTAGGGGTCACTGAGGGCGGGTAAGAAGCCTGCAGCAGTAAAAAAGGCGAAATCCCAGATAGCGCTGGGCAAAGGCGGCCTGCGGCTCCGGAGGTGGGTATGTCCGGGACCGGGTGAGGGATAGTGCAGCGAAAAAAGCGATTCTCAGGGCATCTTTAAAAAGCATGGCAAGTTGAGTAACTACTGCCCCAGGCGCGATTGGCAGCCCCAGGTGGAATGGAGAGGGCAGGCTGGGCCGGTAGAGGAGCATCGGTCCCGCTGCTAGGCATGCCAGGCGGGGTAGACTTATTTGAGTTTCCGGGAGGGCTTCGAGAGGGTCTGGAGGGTTGGCGGTACGGGCCTAGTTTAAGGGGGGTTAAATAGACCCGTCGGTGGCGGCTCTTGGGGGGTGGGTGCTTGTTCTTGCCAGACTGGGAGCTGGGCCGTTTGAGCCCGGGGGGAGTACGAGTGGGCAAGGTCAGTTATCCATGACCTCGAGAGCCCGCTCGCGTAGGGGACACGAGGTCAGCGGTTCGAGGGCCGGCTGACCGTCCCCTCCCCCTCCTGTCAAAGGAGCACACTCTGGCAGGGAGTGCGTTTACCCCATTAGGTTTTCTGTATAAATAAATAGCCGCGGCCATTTTACCTCCAGCTCCCGTTTCCTGTCTTTATTTGTACGTTGCATGTGGGTACAAGGCGGGGGGAGAAGGGAACCGCCTGGAACCTCCCTGGTCAAGCGGCACCCCCTAGCCATAGGCGGGGGGGCTTCATGACCGGGGGGGGTCCGGCCTTCCCCTCGCTGGCCCGCCCCCACACCTCCCTCCCCAGGACAGGGGAGGAGTTCCAGGAAGGCCTACTTAAGGCCAGGCTGGCGGGCAGCACATCCTCTTTGGCTGCCCGCCAGACGATTTCCCACCCACCCATCCCCTTAGTTAGTGATTGCAATCATGTAATGAACGGCAGCAGAAGGTTGAGCAGGGCAGGGTATTCCCAGGAATGTGGACATGTGCATTGTATGCCGTGTTAATGGTTCTTTGTTCCGTTACAGCACGAACAGCTGATACTGTGCTGAGTGAAAGGACGAGGTTCCGAACAGGAGGGGTCATTGACCAGTTTTGCCTTTGTCGCGGCGGCTCTTGGGGGGTGGGTGCTTGTTCTTGCCAGACTGGGAGCTGGGCCGTTTGAGCCCGGGGGGAGTACGAGTGGGCAAGGTCAGTTATCCATGACCTCGAGAGCCCGCTCGCGTAGGGGACACGAGGTCAGCGGTTCGAGAGCCGGCTGACCGTCCCCTCCCCCTCCTGTCAAAGGAGCACACTCTGGCAGGGAGTGCATTTACCCCATTAGGTTTTCTGTATAAATAAATAGCCGCGGCCATTTTACCTCCAGCTCCCGTTTCCTGTCTTTATTTGTACGTTGCATGTGGGTACAAGGCGGGGGGAGAGGGGAACCGCCTGGAACCTCCCTGGTCATGATTTGGAAGTGTTCATTAAGGGATATCCTAATTGTTTAATTTATTATTGGGTCTTTCAATAATGATTCCTAGTAGCCATGTCCATGTGGATTTTACATTTTCTGAAATATTTACGTTCAGTTCAATCAATGAGACCATGTCATTGGTCCGATCCTTATGCTTTTAATTCTATCAATGTTATATTGTTCTTCAAAATAGTAGTCCATTCTTGTGCAGATATTGTGTGTGTGCGAATAAAATGTGCATTCTTTTTCCGATTTTATATTCAGCAAGCGTCTCGAAGGTATGTATGTAGTATCTTGTTAATTGCTTTCATCTGTTGAAATGTCAAAGCCGATTTTCCGGCAGAACTGTCTATAGCGGGATTCAGCGTTATAACCAAATCTTCCCCCTACTACCGTACTAAAATTCCTTCCATAAAATCATATAAAACAGAAAAAATATGTTCTAGATAAGGCTTTTTTGGTCATTTGTTAGGTCTCAGGTGTGGTGTATATATTGGCAAATGTGTACAGTATGTCACATTTTTATGAGCAGCTTTTATAATTAAAAATCTTTCTACAGGATGTGTTTGTACTATTAACTGAAATGGAAGTTTTATTTACTGTGATACCAGCCCCATTTTGTATTTCTAGCTGAGCTCAAAAAGCTTGATTGATGTGGTGATCAATTCATTTTGGTAAGTTTGCTTTTTTTTTTAAAGTGTGTCTCTTGGACATAAATCACAATGTTTTCTGAATTCACTAAATGCCAACTTTTTTTTCTTAATAGTGTTTACACTTTTTACATTTGAAGAGATTATTTTAAGCCTCATAAGTAATTGCTATGTATAAACCCAAGAAAATGTCTTGGTCGGCGCTCCCAGTGCCTCTCAGTGAAAAAGTAAGGTGAATGTATTATACTGCAAATTCAAGTGGTATATTAAAGCAAGTAAAATATTAAATAATATCAATATACAAGTAGCACCCTTGCTACTTTCCCCTTGCCCTGCATGTTAGCCCTGGTAGCTGCAGGCAGTGCTGGGGTTAAACAGCCCTCATAAGGCCAGACGTGAGAAAGTAGAAGTGGCTACAATAATGTCTAAAATGTTTCCCCCTCAGGCCCTGTGACTTCTGCACGGTGCCAGAAGGTCACATGTTCAGAAGTGTGATCAAGTGGCAACAGGTATTTATGGCCAGATACTGGGGGCAGACTGTTGGCCATACCCCAGTTATAAAAGGTTGGGACCCACGCTTTTTATATCAGACCCCATGTAACATCAGGAAGATCCTGTAAGATCCAGGAGGATTCCAAGGGAGGTCTCCAGCCTAGTCTGGCCTGTAAAGCAGTTTTAATCAGGTAGTGTTAGGACCTGCTAATGGTCATGCCTTGATGTGGCTTGCAGGCTTATAATGATTTGGTCAAACGGTTTAACTAAATGACCCTTTTTCAAGAGAATATATAGGTATTTCACTGTGTATTTTTGTCATATTGGATGTTGCATTGGGCATTTCTGTCTTTTGATGTATACATTTGGCCACGCTCAGTAGCTCTCCTTTTGACACTTACATAATTGTAGCCAGGTCACATGATGGCTATTATTCTGCCCTTGGGCTGGCAGTAAACCCTGGTACAAGCAGGTTGCCAGTAGTTGTTATGGGGTTTTCCCCTCGAAGGAGCTGCACTTGAGTGACAGCAGGTTGCGTTGACATCAGGCCTGGGCATAACCAATCATGAGCCAGACCTGGTGCCCTCCTGGCTGTACTTAAGGTCAGTACCACCTCAAATTCTTGGGCAGTCTAGGCTTTTGAATGGGTGGTTCCCTTACCAAGCTTGCTAGAGAGGGTCTATGCCAGGAGCAATCAGGGTTAAATCCCCTGAGCAGTCCTGGGTACGCAAGAGCTCTAAGGAGAGTGAGCACTGCCTTTTTCCTTTATTAGCTGCTTTTCTACAAGCCGGCACAGACTCACCAATGACAACCCTGAGAAGATTAAGGTAACCACTGAGCTAAAACCCATGTGAGCAGGTGAAAACCCTGTCATAGTTATACAGACCCTGTCATAGTTACACAGACTGTTTATAATCTACCTCATATTATATGTATACACTATCCCTGTTCCCAGGGGGGACAGGGGTGTTACATATATGCATATATATAAATATTCTGTGCACAAACCGTGATAGTGGATGTGATTTAATAAATAATACAACAATTAAGACACATACATTGTGAATATGATGAAAATAGTGCCCCAATGAAACCTCCACTCAACCCTACAATGAGGAACCCAGCACTTTTCTCCGCACAGAGGACACTGTATCATGATACGTCAGCCATCTTGACTTTCCCGTTCGTGACGATAAGCTCATCAGAGGGTTTGTTGTGCACGTGCGAGACTCTATCATCGCGTCGGCTCTCCATCTTCAGAGCGGGTCTCTAGGCAGTGAGGGAGTGGCGACTTTTAACGACCCGAAAGGCCCACTTATCAGAGACATTCCGTGAGTGTATTCCTGTACATGCTGCGTGTCCAGATTCATAAATACTTTTTGCGCTAGTATTTCTTCTCTATTTATCCCCAGAGTATTTATCCCCAGAGTATTTATCCTCAGAGTTATTAAGAACCTGGTATTCTACCACTCTTGATTATTCCCCAGAATTTGTGAGTGTACCAACTAACCATTAATTAACTCATTTCATTTTCCACATGAAGTTACACTATGTTATTATTTCTGTTTCCATCTCTGTGATCCTGGGCGTTACTTTGCGCCTCGGATCCTTTTAAGTTATCTCAGCTCAAATTCTTCCTTTGTATAGATTCTGATGGATGGACATAATCTCAGAAGAGACACAATAGTAAAGATACTGTAGCACACAAAATATATATTTTATATTTAAAATATTACGAATGTGCACTTACAGTAAGCAAAATCTTTAGCGCATTTAAAAGCAGTTAGCAAACAGAAGCCGAAACTCTTGAATCAGGGACCCGCTCCAACCTGTATATGTTGTAGCAGTGTTAAATGAGAGGTCTCTTACAGCCGTTGACTTTTAGTTAGTATATATATATATTTTCAGTGTAGTATACACTGGTGAAGAAATGTAAACGTCCACTACAAGGGCCGTTATACACTGGAACATTACATGACTGATTGTCATATAGCGGTAATCTTTCAATTGTAAAGGTAAAACTTTATTTTATTATTCAAGTTAGAGATAATACAGTACTATTCAAAACACTAGTAATGCCTTTCAACTTAGAACAAATTCTAATATTTTAACTGTAAACAAAAGTATGTCTTATTACTGGTTTATCTTTTTCAGAATATGAGATGTCATACGTTACATCTTTTAGGTTCTCTTTGGAGGTCCAAACCATCCTGTATCCCTTCTCCTCACAGGTCTGCTAACTATGGCGATACTTACGCATCTGTTCCACCGATGTCTCCTTGGTAAGGCCATGGTCTCCGTGATCTCCATGATCTCCATGGCCAGTTTCTCTTTGTGTCTTTACACGTGGCATTGGTGGTATGTTCAACGTATTTTAGCTCACATCGCTTAAAGAATTGTGACAATTCTTGGGCTTACTTCTTTGAGAATCTACGAGGTAAATCAATTTGGTGGTTTTTTTTGCAGTTTCCTAACAGTCACATCAAACAGCTAACGTACCTTTCATTATGATTTAGTAAGAGAATAAGAATGATGGCTGCATTATTTCCTAATTGTGGGATTTTTTTTTATTAACACAGTTATAGCAAAACTAACTGTCCCCAGCGCTGCACCCATAAAAGCAAATGGCCGCGGTGCTGGAGACGGTGTCTGCTGCGATCGCGCTGCGGGGGGGGGGTCCATGCTTCCAGATCGGACCCCCCAAAGCATTCACCTGTCCGGGTTGCAGGATCGCGAGCCGCCTGCAGCAGCACGAACAGTAAGCTTTGCTACTGTATATGGACAACATTGTGCATTGAGTGAAAACTGCAAAGCAGTATGTGTCACTTACTGTAACAATTCACACACAAAAATCCCCCTTATATTCATTTGGGAAGGGGGGGGATAGAAAATGAGACGTAGGTTTCAGATCTCATGATATAATTTCTTTTCATTATATTACCTATGACTTGCCTGTAGTTTAAGCCCATAATCTGTCCATTAAACACATACTGTATTTTTCAAGTCTCCCTTCTCAAAAATGGATCCAAACAAAGCATATTTATAAAATAAAATGATTCCTATGAAAACAATGTGCTTTTTTCCCCTTTGGTAAACTAGAGCAGTGTTTTTCAACCACGGTTCCTGGGAAACCTTAGGTTCCCCCGGCATCCTATGGCTGCGCTTATAGTGCCTTGCGACGGCAACGCGACGTCGCTCCGAAACAAATACATTGACTCCATCGCAAGCGCTTATAGTAAGCGTGACGGGGACTGAGCGACCAAAAATGTTTTAGAGACAGTCGCCACATGTGACTGTCTCTAAACCAATCAAATTGTGCGGCATCGCTAAAAACCTAATTACAACTTTCGCTAATGGCGACGGCGACAGGTGACGTCATTGGTCGCTTCGCCGTCGCCAGCACTATAAGCGCGGCCTAATGGGTTCCCTGCAATTTTCTGGTCATTTGAAAATTGTATCAAATCCAGAAGAATTAAAATGCATCTGATCACAGACGTGCTATTAGAGAGGGTTGGGGGTTCCTCAGAATTTAACTTAGGGTTCCTTAACCAGAAAAAGATTGGAAACCACTGAACTACACGCTGTTTTGTTCCATTTTTTGGTGCATTTTCACTGCTGGGGGACTTAACCCTGCCTGCTCTTCCCATATGTGTTTTATATGCATTTCTCTGCTCAGCAACTTTAGCATGTAGTATTGAAAGATAGAACATCATATCAAGGATATTCTGGCATCATTTATTAGAGGATAATAAAAAACTTCATATATAGGGATTATGAAATTATTTGAAATAGGGGCTGGTTAATAATGAAGCATTTCATACTTGAGTATCTGAAAGATCCAGATCCACTTAGCTAATTATACTAGAAGTTTAGCTAATTATATTAGAATTCTATCTAAAAAAATATCATATTGGTCCTGTAATAGATATGTACAAGGACATATAAAACAATTATGAATTTAAGAAATGCAGAAACGTTCCTTCCTTCCCTGTTTCCGGCAGAGAAATCACATTTCTTGCATTTTATGCAAATCATTAGGCAAAAAAAAGTTCACTATACTTCACACTTAAGAGAAATTTCTGGTGCAGGATTGAGGGAAAAGCCTGACAATCCGAGATGTAGAAATTGATCACTGTTGAAAATGCAGAAATAAAGGGAAATTGTGAAGCAAAGTTAAAAAAAAAAAACCTCCATGATAAGCAAAAGGAAAAACAATTTTTGACTTTGATACTTAACTCCCATTACAACATGTACATTATTACATTATACATTGCAGGGTCATAAAATGAAATTAGCTTTTTAAATACAGTAGTAACAGCAGACCTATTTCTCACTGAAGTTTGCGAGCCAGGCAATATTTGGCAATGTTTGTTTGTGAAGACTGTCGAGAAGCACAATTGGAGACATTCACACAACTCAATTCTGTAGATATCAAATGTGTGTGGCGACCTCTAGTGGAGTCATTGCAGGACGAATGTGAAGATATTTTTGCTCAATTTTAGACGTGCAGTACATACTGTATAGGAGAAGATAAGAGAAGAGATATTATAAGCAGGGTTTGAATTGTTGTGGGACAATTCTTTATTTTTACTCCCAGGGCATCAGTACTTTTTTTTTACTTATGTAACGGGGTCACCCTTACCTGCCCACAGGATGGGGAGCGGCCCTGCATCGGCCCGCTGGTGCCCTGTGTGATCCTCGAGGCCTCCGTCGGATCGGGTCAAAGATGCGGTGGCCATCTTGGAATGACTCCGCAAGTAACGAAGTGGGACTACAATTCTCAGAAACCTCGGGGTGGTGATACGTCATTTGGGCCGTCCCAGCCAATAACATGTGTGTGGCCATTTTGTGAGACTCACGATATCCTTAGCAGGGCAGGAAGCATAGTCAGTCCTGAGGGAGCCAGCAAGGAGGACAGATGCATCCAGGGAGAAAGTAAGCCCCTGAACTAGGCCAGAACTTTGCCTTTGAACTTTGCACTCAACTCAAGGGTGATCGGGGCCTAACTGGGGCTTACCCCGATCACCCCTGAGTTGAGTGTTGCAGGGAAGGCCCTAGATAGGGACCCTCCCAATAGCGCTGACACCCTTTATCATTGCGTTGCCGGATGTACGTCCGCGCGGTGACCTGCTGCCTTCGGACGAAACTGCGCATGGCAGCCAGAAGCAAAGCACTCCGGCTGGAGCCAGCACCATGGGCGCGGCCTGGAACATAAGGTGTGAGGCGATTTATGTTGGAGACCCTGCTGGAGACCTGATCAAATTCTGCTACACACGTGTTCCCTGGTCAGGACCGTTGACCAGGAAGGTACCAACGTGGACCTACACTTCACGGGGTAGTGCTACCTCCCACTTTGGGGTGGGTCTGTTCTGCGGACACCAGGGTTCTAGGTGCCCAGGTCACATCAGTACTTTTGGGCCGTCCACATACTCATATAGTGCCCTTGCAGCTAGTCCCGAAAAGGAGCACCAGTAGGATGTCTATAATCGAGTGGGGCCTTTGGACATAATACGAGTGCTAATTGAGGGAATCTATGCTTCCGCTTTTCTGGACTCTGGTTCTCAGGTGATGATTATCTACAGGTCTTTCTATGATCTGCACTTCCAGCATCTGCCTCTGCAGTCAGCAGAGAAAATGACATTATACGGCCTCAGTAGCAAAGACTACCCCATCGACGGAGTGATTCAAGTGAGGCTGGATATACTGCAGCTTAACAGAAACAAGACTCACCCCATGGAAGTGAAAGCGTTGGTGTACCCTGAACCAGGGAACATCCAAATTCCCCCATTATATTAGGGACCAACGTTGATATGGTGCAATCCTTTGTCCTGGTGTACCTTAAAGGTGCCGGGGAATTACCCTTGTCTCTGAGGATTCATCCCACCTTAAAGGAAGAGTCTTACCACATTTCTGCCAAAAAAGGGTTTGGACAATTCTTCAACTTTGAGAAGGGGGTAACAGAGATTCCACCAAGGGGAGTGAGACATATGGCGGCTGTACCTACAGTAACTACCCTGCCCATGATGAAAAGGACTTGTACTTCTCACTGGAAACCACACCTGAAGAGGATGCGAAGAGAGGGTTCAAAGTGGTGCCAGAAATGAAGGAGTGGAAGTCCTCGCTTCCTTGTCGGTTCACAGTGTCCATCCAAAATATCTTGCCTCATCCTATTCAGTTTGACATCGATCAAGTACTGGAATATACCCAGTTGCTCAAGTAGAACTGGTTCGGAACTTTTGGGGAGCGCAGGTGTCACCATGAAAATAAAAATAAAGACTACATAGTGTAATCAATTTCCCATATATCTGCCAAATGGAAACTATCCCTTTACAGGATGTAATAAAGCGTTTCCCACTGTACATGTGGTATGAACAATAATGTTGAGGTACTCTTCTGTCAATGATCTTGGTATTCGTGGTCATTAGGTGATGTGTCCTCGATAAGAGAAATAACACAAATAGTGTAACTCTGTATTAGATCACATCTATATTATTCACAGTATTGCACTTTCATAAATCACAGAAGTAATAGGCAAGTAATGGTTATAGATGAGTGGCACGATCGGTTTTTCTCCCCTGTCCCATTCTGCGTCTCTTTGTCCTGTTTGCCAGGCTCACGGTAAGCGTTCCGTCACATCCGGTGGTGGACCGCGTCACTTCCGGTACCTTCGAGATCGGGATTGTGCAGGAGAATGGGTTGTGAATCATTTGGGGATTCCGGTCACGCCTACAGCAGCAACGCTCAAGTAGAACCACTGGTTCATGTGAATGCTGCTGCCATGTGGGAAGCCACTCCCGGGTTGCAATTTGACTTCGGAGAATTGTTCTTACCACTGGAGTGGAAGAAGCAGCTTGGTGACAAGCTCAGTGAAATGGATGTGGGCTGTTGCAAAAGGGCCCAAGATACGATTCAACTGAGCATTGTCACCCTGTAACGAGAACGCCCAGAGATGTGGATGATTTGAGGGACATCCTGAAAGAGATGGAGACTGCTAGCATCGTGACTGCCCTTACGTATCTCTTATTGTGGTGGTACGGAAGAAGAACGGCTCTGTGCGCCTATGTGTGGACTATCGCACCCTGAATCGCTACACGGTTCTGGATCAATACACCTTACCTCGGATTGAAGAGATCCTCAGTGCCTTGTCTGGCAGTCAGTGGTTCAGCATGCTGGACCTGCGGTTTGGGTATTACCAGGTCCCTATGAGCCCCGCAGACCAAGAGAAGATGGCGTTTGTTTCCCCCCTTGGGTTTTATCAGTTCATCTGGATGCCCCAAGGCATCTGTGGGGCACCTGCCACTTTCCAGAGATTGATGGAAAAGACCATCGGAGACATAAACCCCCAAGAGTGTCTGGTTTATCTAGACAATATCATCGTTTTCGGACAGGTGCTAGAGGAGCATGAAGAATGCCTCCTGAAGGTCTTGGATAGATTACAGAAGGAAGGTCTGAAGTTGTGCCTTGACAAATGCAGATTCTTCCACACCTCGGTCACCTATGTGGGCCATATAGTATCCGCAGAAGGAGGGGCCACCGACCCAGCCAAGGTGGAAGAGGTAGTGAACTGGCCAAGACCTGAGAACGTGATGGAACTCCGTTCCTTCCTAGATTTCAGCGAATTTCTCAACTTGCTGAGGATCTATCTGGAAGATCTTTGTCAAAAAGTAGCGACACCACGAACGCCGTTCGGCGACAAGTGGACATCCGCCTGTGAGAAGGTATTCATGGAGCTAAAGAAGAGTCTTACCGAAGCTCCTGTCTTGGTCTATGCAGATCCGAATCAACCGTACGCCCTGCATGTGGATGCCAGTTTCAACGAGCTGGGAGAGGTACTGCATCAAAAATTCTCTGTGGGCCTCTGGCCAGTAGCCTATGTTAGTCGCAGTCTGATGCTGAGCGAGCAGAACTATTCAGTCCATAAACTGGAATTCCTAGCGCTCAAGTGGGCTATTGTAGATAAGCTACATGATTATTTCTATGGGGTCTCCTTCGAGGTACGGACCGACAACAATCCTGACCTCCGCCAAATTGGATGCCACCGGTCACAGGTTGTTGGCTGCTCTAAGTACCAATTCAATACAACAATAACAATACAACAATACCAGTACCAGTAAAATACAAACCGGGCCACCCTGAACGTCGGAGCTGACGCTCTGTCCCGAAGACCCGGATTGAGCTCAGCACCTGACGATGGAGAATGGGAAGAGATTTCTGGTCCCGGGTTTCATGCTATGTGCTCCACAGCAGTTATAGGGGAGGACAAGGTAGCCTTCTCCGAACTCTGCGTGGTGGACTCTTTGGGATGCCAGTCAGGGGCACTCCCTGCGGCATACTACCATCCGGAAGCCATATCCATAACGCAATACTCCATAATGAGGTGGAAAGAGCTAGTTATGGCTCAGAAATGAGATCATGTGGCTGGAGCACTACGTCGGGCCATCCAAGGAAAGTATCTCTCCTTAGTGAAGCGTGCTTCGGCAGATACAGTCGCTATCCTCATGAGGGAGTGGGACAAGTTCCAAATCAACAATGGCCTCCTCTATCGAGTCATCCCCTATCACAATCACCCAGATAGGAGACAACTGGTTTTGACAAGAAGATTGCAGTACCAGATTCTAAAGACCCTACATGAAGACCACAGACACTTGGGAGTGGACAAGACCTTTGGACTCCTAAGAGACCGGTTCTTCTGGCCAAAATGCGTGAATCCCTAGAGCACCATTGCCGGAGATCCTTGCAGAAGGCGCTAGATAGGAACCCTCCCAATAGCGCTGACACCCTTCATCACTGTGCTGCCAGACAGACGTCCGCGTGGTGATCTACGGCCTTCGGACGGAACCGCACGTGGCAGCCTTAGGCAAGGCACTCTGGCTGTAGCCAGCACCATGTGCGTAGCCTGGAACATAAGGATGGAGGGGATTTATGTTGGAGGCCCCACTGTGTGGGATCTGATCCAACTCTGCTACACTAGTGTTCCCTGGTCAGGACTGTTGACCAGGAAGGTACCAACATGCACCTACACTTCACAGGGGGTATCACTACCTTACACTTTTGGGGTGAGTCTGTTCTGCGGACAAGGGGTTCTAGGTGCCCAGGGCCCTAGTGTTATTATTATTATTACTATTATTATTGTTATTGCATTTCCGTGTGTTATTATTGTATTGACCATACTGGAGACCCAGTAAAGAAAAAATATATATCTATAAATATATAGATATATATAATATATATATATATACATACATACATACATTCATGCATACAGTTGGGATAGTGTTTATTGGTTCCTATGAGGAGTAAATCCCACCTATGCTGGGGTCCTCATAGGTGGAGGCGCTGCACCGCGAGATATAGCATCACCGGCTCCCCAGAAGTGGAGACTTTGGCCTTCTGTGAGCCTCACAAGTAACAGCAGCATGCGTAATCGGTTTCCCTAAGCGAAAGAGGGTTAGGGCTGGGACCCGCTGCGCTCGGCGGCGCGGACGGCCATGCGAGCGTTCCCCACCAGCAGGGGAATCCTCCCTAGCCGGTCCCAGTCCCCCCTCGCTGACGGCTCACTACGTGCTGTGACGCGTCAGCCGGCAGGGGATTCAAGAAAATTGTGATCCCGAGCGGTGACGCGTCACGTGGTGCGCTGATGAGCCAATCAGCGGCGGGGGCGGGAGCGGGAGCTGTCATCAGACAGCTTCCTACTCAAGGTAGTGTGTGATTTTTTTTTTTTGTGGCAGAAGGGGGAGGGAGCTGCTTGCCTTACAGCAGCCCGCAGCAGCTCCCTCCTGCAGCCCGTGGAGGGAGGGAGGGGTGAGTTGCGTGTCCCTCCGCTCAAGCCACGCCCCCTCCCGCCCACCTCCCGCTCCGGCTCCCACTCCCTACAGACCGCATGTCGCGGTCTGTGCCTGTCAGCGCCCCGCCTGTCTGCAGTGCGGGCGCGTTGACTGAGGGAGCGGGGCCTTAGCCTAAGACTTACAAACCTACTATTCAACTTTATTTTTAAGGGACGTATTTTAGTAAACCTCTGTCCCTTTCTATCTATACAGCATTTAAGTATCATTATTGTGTTAACCACAGCGACCTCTGATTGTATTCCACAAAGACATGATTAGTAATGAGATCAGTAAATACTATGCATCCACTTCATTCTCTCTTCCACCACTACCTTGTGTCACAGCTGCTTGGCTGGACTGCAGCACTAGTGTCTTCCCCAAGCCTTATCATCATGTTCTTATTCAAGAAAGAGAACCTTCAAATATGATGGGGTGCAATAACACACTGATTTTGCATGATCAGGTAAACTATGCAATGTCACAAATTCTATTAGAAACACATTTGAAACTGTTATGACTTATATTTGCTGTTGATCTAACAACCTTATCCTTGTTTCCCGTCTTGCCCTTGTGCTTCCCTCCTGTAGCCCTGTCGTTCCTTCTCATTTTCTATCTTCTATCTTGTTTATGTTATTCTGCCTGTTGAGACGCATGGAACCACACAAACAAGCTATAGGGGTCTGCTGTATTTATGTGAAATATTGGAGCAGAACTGCACTGCAGTGTATTGAAAACTTATGCTGCTGTGAACAATTAGCCCATACTGCTGCAAAGTAATGTGTTGCAGATCCCTTTGGTATTAAAATGGTTAAAGCTTTAATGGACTGTGGAACAAAATAGAAACTATTTTTCTTCCAGAAATGCAGTCTTCTCCCCGCTTTCAAACTTGACGAGAAAATCCAATTTGCATGTGTTAAACATTCTGCAGTGGACAAATTGACAAGTTTGACATTTGCTGATATTTATTAACTCCCCCCAGACCCATCTAAATATGCTTAAACACAGATCCCCAATGCTGTAACAACTCATTACAGCTATTAACCCTTACTTATCTACTAATACGTCACAAAGTGGACTTGTTATGTTATATTGCTGTTAACAAAATGTATAAGCCCACCACCACGCTAGACATAAAGAACATTAAACATTAAAAGATACATTGTAGGACGTGCAATCAAAACAGTGATTTTTTTTTTGTGAATGACATTTTTTTATATATAGGGTTGAAGCAGGGGGTCTCTGGAGCTTAACCCCGTTAATTTCAGTTCTGGGGACCACTTGCTTCCGGAGATACTTAACTGCGAATTAGGTGTCGGTAGCCATTCTCCTTGGCTACCAGGGTTCACAATATGTCCGCTCTTCAGACATTTCCCGGCCTGCGAGCCAATAGGAAGCTGTGAAGTCATCGGTGTGGCATGTGACGCGGGAGCTTCAAACTTGAAAGCACAGCTTGCTGAGCCAAAGCAGCTACTGGCACCTACTTCAGAGGTAAGTATCTTCGGAAGTAGGGGGTCCACGGAGCTGAAATGAATGGTATTTAGCTCCGGAGATCCCGTGCTTCAATTCTGTATTTTTTTTTTAACGTTTTTTTTTTTAAAGCACCGTCTTGTATTGCTTCTTTAATTGGTGATGACATGGCACATATAAAGGTTTTTCATTTTGTGCCCAAAAATGTAACTTCAATAAATATACCTTGTAGTAAATTAAGAAAACAATAAATGGTTGACACTGTAATGGATTGTTGCAACAATGGGGTTCAAGATGTCTCCTGACATTGTGTTTGTATAAGGAATTACAGCTCAGCCTAACATTCAATAAGAAGCTCCCTGATTATTCATTGTTGATTTTAATAGGAGACTACTGCAGTGTTCCTGATAAGATGAAGAGCTTTCTATCTGACCTCTACTAGATGCCATGCTTCAGAATACTGTGCTTGTCTTCACAGTAACTACTGTACTTGGTCACTCATGCCTTGTATTTTGCACTGCTGCAATAAAAAACACAGTATTGCACTACATGTTGTAAATATGATATTGTAAATCGCTTCCCAGATATCTGCAAAAGCTGCATTAATGAGGCTGCAAATGAAGCACCTGGCATGGCTGGAGTCACATGCAATAATGTAATTACTTCGCCGTTTCCAAGATGGGATTGGGAAACCAAAATACATACAAAAGCAAAGTTCAAATGCTAAGTGGTAGCAAAGGATGAGAAATTGTAGCTGCACCGAACAATTACAATACTAGTACATTTTAGTTTTTAGTTTATTCATTGCATTTCTAAAATATGCAATATCTCTAGAAACAATTATGAAAACCTGTGTCATACACAAGACTGTTAGGGATTTTTGTTTTCTGAAACAGAGAGTTATGCTTTTAAAGCCTAGAAATCTGATTTACAGTACTAAGTGAACGCAGACCAAATCAAACACAGCACTTAATATAGATGGCGTAATGTCAGCTGGCAGTTTGTACATCTACTGTAAAATCATTTTTCTAGGTGAAAAAATAGCAATCTTAAGTATAATTTTGAAATTCAGATTCTGATAACCTGGTCAGGAACTACAACTATCCTCCTCTCTCTTGATCTACAGTACATGCACCTCTTTTTCTCTCCTTTTCTTGTCCTTCTAAACCCAGACCCTGGCTAAACTGCCACGCATGCTTCGCTCCTGCACTCGCTCCTCTGAACATCTGTGGAGGAAATCCCATACTCTAGAAAACTTCCTACACTACAGATTTCCCTACAAATGTATTCTATCCTGTTTCAACTCTGTCCTCTCCCAGGCTAAACAAACCTACTTTTCCACACTAATCACCACTCACAAGTCTAACCCATGCAGACTCTGCTCTGTCTTTGACTCTCTGCTCAGGTCACTGTCTGTTACCTATCTTTCTTCTTCAATTTCACCTTAGGACTTTGCTGACTATTTCAAGACAAAGTTGGATTCTATTCGGCAAGCCATCCCTTCGGTATCCTCCTCCCATTCTACACTTCTTCCTAACTCTCCTCCTGCCTTCCTCGACTCCTTTTTCTCTGTCACAGAGGAGGACGTGTCACTGCTGATCTCCTCTGCTCCCTTTACAACTTGCACTCTGGACCAAATTCTATCCCATCTCATCCAACCTCTTGGTCCTACTCTAATTCCTACACTCACACATATTTTCAACTCCTCCTTCTACTCTAGTACCTTTCCCTCCTCGTTCATGCATGCAACAGTTATACCCTTACTCAAAAACAACACGCTTGACCCTACCTGTCTCTCTAATTATTGCCCTGTTTCCCTCCTAGTAGTTGGTCTGCTCTGATCCCTAGTTCTCCTAGTATCCCTTATAGTTGATCTCTCCTGCAGCTTCTCAGTTCTCCCATGATTAGCGGGGTCAATAATTAACACAATAGCAAAATAAGGAAAGGGCAAGGAGAGAACTATCAATAAAAAGATATAAAGTGCTGTAAAAAATACACTTAGTTCAAACTTACATATCACAAGTAAAATCGGTTCTGCTCTCCCCCTTGACAGGCTCCAGTTGTAAATCAGCCAGGTCCTAGCCAGTAAAAGAAGGGGAAGTTGTCTCCCATATACTCAATTGCAAAAGCGGGTCTTGAGTGGTCATGGGAAAAATATGGAGGGTGATGGAGTAAAGGGAGTGGGAGGGGAACTGGGGAACGGACAGGGAGAGGATCCTGTCAGGATAGCTGCAACTGCAGCCGCGATTACAGCCAAACTGCCAATCGTGGCATCCTCGTGAGGAAGGGTATGAAGTGGGAAGGGGGGCTGGTGATGTGGGAGCTAAAGGAACGAGCAGGGAAAAAGTTCTGTCAGGAAAGCCGCAACTGCAGTCAAAATGCTGGTCGTGGCGTCCTCGTGGGTGAGGCTGGCATCAGAGGTCCGTCGTCACGGCATCCGGTGCCACGCATCGCAGAACTGGAAGACTCCAAGTCTCTATGCGTTTCGCGTCATGTGACGCTTCATAAGGAGGTGAGTCATTGGCTGTAGAGGCAGTTGTGTATATAGTTACTGTCTTCCCATAATGCCAATTAGTCTAAAAATCAAGCAGATGGTTATCCTTCCTACTTGTACAGTAATTCCTAAACAGACAACCTAAAAAACAAACTATAAGTAGCCCTACAGAACAGTATTAATATTAAAAGATACTACAAACATATCACCAACATACCATAATTACAACCAATAATTTAAAACCCCACTTAACCAATAATTAACGTTGAAAAACATTGAGAGAAAAGTAGGGGGGGAGCACCTCAGCATAAGTACTCAGTTGAAGCATGTCATTGCTATCCTTACTTCATTAGTCTTGGATTGTACCTCTCACTGTTCTACTCCTACAGACCATATATGTATATAATACATTAAAATGAAACACATTCCTACATGTTGTTAGAGGTATATCTTAGTACAGTCCTGATCATAATATCTAACCACATAATCCTATATTAATGCTATATAACATCTTATCACCTATATAACATCTTATCATCATTTTATATCCACATTTTGTCAATATATTTACACACTTGTATACCAGTGCATTATAATCATCAGCATCAAAGAATTATTTAATAAATACAGGTTCATTGTCAATAAACATCATATACAGTAATATATAGATACCAACAACCATTAACATTTGAGTTGGCTGTTATTTCAAAAGGGGTATCAATTCAACCAGTTCATTAAGCCCTGTTGGTGATTTAGTTTGGAGTGTATAAATCCAAAATTGCTCCCTTTGAAGGAGTCGTAGCCCCCTATCTCCTCTCCTGGTGTCCTTTTGGATGACCTACAACATTCTATAGTGTAGACTATCATGCCTACATCATGGTACTCAAGAAAGTGTTGGGCTAAATTGTTTGTTTTCTTACCACTTTCATGAAGCCTATTGGCATTCTTGATCCCATGAATGTGTTCCCCTGTTTCCCCCCGCCTTTTGCCTCTAAACTCCTTGAATGCCTTGTGTTCTCTCGTTTGCTCCATTTTCTCGCCACCTTTTCTCTCCTAGACCCCCTATATTCTGGCTTCTGCACTCCTTACTCCACTGAACCAGCCCTCACCAAAATAACTAATGACCTCCATTCTGCAAAAGACAAAGGTCATTACACTTTGCTCATATTACTTGACTTCTCTGCAGCATTTGATACTGTGGACCACCCTCTTCTCATTCACATTAGTCATACTCTTGGTATCTGTAACAGAGCTCTGTCCTGGATTTCTTCTTAACTTTCCCATCATGCTTTCAGTGTCTTGTTTGCTAACACTTCTTCCTCCTCTGTCAATCTCTCTGTTTTGGGACCATTACTCTTTTCTCTTTAGACATTCTCCAGGTGACCTTGTTACATCTCTAGGGTTCAAATATTACCTTTATGATGATGACACAAATTTACGTTTTTACCTCTGACCTTGCACCTGCTGTACAGACCAAAGTCTCTGAATGTCTTTCTGCTATATCATCCTGGATGGCCCTCCACAAACTCAAACTTAACATGTCCAAGATGGAGCTCATCATACTTCCTTCTAAGCCTGGCCCTACTGCCCCATCTACATTACTGTTGGCAGTACTATCATACACCCGTATCACAAGCACACTGCCCAAGGGTCACACTTGACTCCTCCCTCACATCCTCAATATAGCTAAAACCTGTCTTTTTTTCCTCCATAACATTTCAAAGATACGCGTTTTCCTCTGTCTCCCTACTGTAGGGTTGCCAGGTGGCTTGTCCAAAAATACTGGACACAATGGTAAAAGATGCGACCCCCCACCTCGAATACATATAACAAATACCTCCACACACCCCGATTACATATAACAAATACCCCCATGATCCCTGAATACATATAACAAATACCCCCACGCCCCCCGAATACATATAAAAAATACCCCCATGCCCCCAAATACTAATAAAAAATACCCCCACCCCCCGAATACATATAAAAAATAACCCCATCACCCCAATACATATAAAAATTACCCCCACCTCCCAATACATATACAAAATACTCTCAACTCCCCAATACATATACAAAATACCCCCCCCCCCCCAAGGTTGCGGAGAGTGATTGCTCCACCCGTAGGTTGAAGGATGCAGCCCCAGTGGTGGGTTTTCTGGGCTTCGGGTAGTTCCTGGAGAAATGACCATCCTGACCACAGTTGAAGCAGCTGGCATCTGGGCTTGGGCCTGAACTCCCCGACAACCTGGGGGCGGAATCAGGCACCACTGAAGCGGAGGTGTCTTTAACACTTTCGACCTTGGTTTTCTGAACCAATATTTCTTTGATGTCATCCTTGTGAGGTTCTTTGGCATTTTTGGGAAGGTGCAAACGAGTGTAAGCTTCATGCCCTTTCACCACGATCAGTAGATCTTCCAGCGTAGGGGGCTCCCCTTGTAGTAAGGAGCATTGAATCATTACGACATTGTGATGGGTGGGTATAGCCCCTCGCAGGAATTGTTTCAGTGGTACTCATTTACTTCTGAGGCTTTGATGATTTTGTGAGAGTGTAGGTCCCATAAAATCAACTGGATCCGCTGAATAAATTCAGATAGGTCTTCCCCCTCTTTCTGGCGAAGATGATAGTACATGGACCATAGCTCACTTTCGTCTTCCTCTACGCCGTAGGTTTATGTCAGTGAAGCCATCAGAATTTCTGCCGTTACCTCTGCGTGTTGGTCCCTGTACATTTTAATCATTGTAGATGCGGGAGGTCTAGACACTCCATTATCCTCTGTCTTTTCATGGTGTCGGGGCATGACCACTCCTCTGGAACCTGTAAGGTGTAGTCCTTCCATGCTTTGAAGGCCTCTTCGCCTGCTGGAGTGGCTTTGACCCCTGAAAAGGTTTTCAGCGTACTGTATTTCTGTGGTTGAGGTGGTTCGTTCTTGTTGACTCCCAACTGCTGTATGGCTTTTGTCAGCATTTGTTTGTCGCTGGAACTGCCAAGACTCGAGTGGCGGCTGGAGCAGAATATGATACTTTCCTACGCTTCCGCAAGGACTCCCTAAGGATGGTGGAGACATACACATAGCAACCTCTTGCAGTCAGTGGAGCTCCGCTTTCCATGCGTTTCGGGGTAGATGATAGGACACCCGCTATCTAGAGCTCCATGAGCCATAAGGTGAATGGCCTCCTTCTTCTACTAAATCATGTCCGCCACTTACTAAAACTGAGCACCATACTCCGTCTGGGTCTGTGCGGCGACCTAGGATTTTTGCATCCCTTAGGCCTGGCTACTGACCCAGTAGTAGGCATATGTCATAGGAGGAGGTGGTGGCGGGGACTTGTCCAACAGCAAGCATCTGTTGAGGTGGGACTTGTCTCTTCAATGCCAATTCATAGACCTCCCGGTGGGAAGGTAGTGATAGGGGAAGTGACATAATTTAGTAGCTTAGTTCGGGCACCCCAGGTCTGAATCTCAGCAGCGAGTTCAAATGTAGCCCTCTTTCCCCCTAAATAGAGAGGCTACCGGTGCTGCCGTTACCTGTTGGCTCACAGAGGGCCCAAGCCTCCGCCACGGGGAGCTTGGGGTGGTATAATTATTGTCTTGGTGCAGCGCCTCCACCTGCGAGGGATCCCAGCGTAGTGGGAAGAGCCCCTCATAGGAACCAATAGTAATAGTAAACACACGGTATATATTAACATCCTTTACTGACAGCACATATAACATAATACCACCACACTGTATAGTGAACACCCAGCCCAGTACCACCAGTGAGTGTCCCAAAGTACATTGGGTGCTAGGCACCAATTCCCTGATGTCCCTTTCCCAATGTCCAGCCCACCCAGGGATTAGCGTTATCCCGTGAACTGTTGGTGCACTTTATTGAGGTACATGCCGAGTACTCCAGTACTCGGTGCGGCTGACTTAGCAATGAGGATCCGTCTGATCCAGCGATGTGGGCCTCAACGATGACGTCCGCCTCTGCGTTGGGTGAACTCCGGTAGGAGGGTCTCACCTTTAAGAGTCTTTGATAACACCACGGTGGTCTGAGCCCAGACCACAGGCAACGATCACCGCGAGGCGTCTTCACTGTGCCCCTGACACTACACAAAAATGGGGAAGCGTCCATATCTAAGGGACTTCCCTGAAGCAGCCACAAACTACACGTGCTTGGGGCCTATCTGGGACCTAAGGGAAGTCTCTGGCCTAGTCTGAGTGCCACTGACACTCAGACCCTACCTGCCCATTGTCTGTCTTGGCTACAACTGACTAGCGTGTCTTTTGCCCGCGAAATGTATCCACTCAGGCAGGGGAATGCTGCAGCCCCATTGGCTGTGTGGGGCCATGTGTTTTCTGCAGCCCTAAAGGCTGCTGGGGGTTGTAGTCCACCCTGGGATCCTTTCCCTTTAATGGCCGTCGCAACCGCAACTGGTGACCTTCTGCGCATCCGCGATCCCTCTGTGCATGCACGGCCAATCACAACATGGCAGTGCCCTGCAAAGGGAGCTACGGAGGCTCTGCCGAGCCCATCGCCTACCGCACAAGCCGCCAGCACCTGCATGCTCCCGGCACTAATCAGAGGCACCTGCCGGCAGCCGCCCGTCCGTGCAACACTCCTGGCACCGGGGAGCAGAGGAACCCAGAGGGAGACCTGGCCACAAGTATAAGAAACGTGTTGATCATTTTTGGGGATTTAACAGATCTGTTTGACATGCTGTTTTATTTCAGCTCAACGTTGGCAGCAATTTTTGATGCAGGTAGAAAAACAACAGCCCTGCACACAAAAGATGGTGCTTCCCATCATCTTATACAGTATGTACTCTGTAACTCCTCCCTAAATCATTTTATTTCTCAATGTAACCACAAGGCATGTTAACCAATGACAAAGTGGCAGAATAGCTTTATACATTTAGGCTAAGAGACACAATATAAGTGTGGCCAGGTCTCCCTCTGGGCTTCCACTTGGGCCCCATAGGCGTCCCTTACCTTCCGATCCACTGCGGAAGGTGCGCAGATGCACCCGGTGGTTGCTGGGAGTTGCGGTGAGGGTTGGAGAGGCGAGCCGGTCGCATGGAACTTTGTGGCGCACGCGGCTAGTGGGGGCTGCCATCTTGATTTGTGCATGCACGCACAGTGTCACTCCACAGTCCAGTGGTCATCACAGACTTGCGCAGTACAACAGCGCAAGCAGCGGCCAATGGAGAGAGGGCAACATGGAGAATACAGCTCCCAGAATGAACAGGGGCAAGGCATCTCATGGCGCGAACCAGTCAATAGGGTTGTAGCATCCCCCTGCTCTTAGAATGGATACATTTGGGCCGCTGCAGACCAGTCGATGCTGGGACAGGAGAAGGGTTGGGTGTGCATGTGCAGGTTGTCAGTAACCCCTGCACTCAGCCAGAGACCCCCTTAGGCCCCAGCTAGGCCCCGACAACCTTCAGATTGTGGTCGCTGCAGGGACAGGCCCATAGATAGGGACACTGCCCTCTAGTGCCAGTGTAACACAGACATGACGCAACTGTATCCTGGCATCACGTGGTCTGGGACCAGATCACTACCTACAGCTAAGAGCCATTCTTCCTGGTGACACCTTCCATGCGGGATACCACCCAACCCAGAGGCTGAGGCTACTGCACCATCGCTGGGATCAGTGGATCCGTTTCATCTTCTGGCCATACCCGGTGCAGGAGCACCTGGGCAGGTACTCCAAGTGCACCAACTGTACACACATTAGTGGGGCAGCGCTGTCTCACACTTTGGATGGGTTATCTCTGTGGATACCAGGGTGGTTGGGTGCCCAGGGGCACCGCAGTACTTTGGGGTAAATCCCACCGGGGTGTGGACATGGTGTTGTGGCACGGTGTGGGGTTATGGCTCTGCGAGGCCTGAGTGGTTCTATTATTATTGTTATCATTATTCTCACGCGTTCAGTTAACTTGTTATACTATACCAGTGTGTATTACTTATTTTAAGGATTCTGCTCGATCTGTGCCGGGTTTTCACTACGGTCCAGGTTTTCTCTCTCTCCTGTCCTTTCTGCTCTCTGTGGCCATTTTGGGTACTGCAGCCTGCTTTATAAGGCTGCAGTTACCATAGGGAGTCGCCGAGCAAAGTTCTGTGTGTTTGCAGCTCCTGTCGGTCTTTGCAGTTATACCTTATCCTCTTGCCTGTTTTGAATTCCTGTTGCTGACCCCGGACCGTGACCCCGACCTCACTGACCTCCGCTTGCCTCCTCAACTTTGCACCTCTGTTGCCAGCCCTGACCTGCCTGTCCCCTGGACTTTGCTACTCTGCCAGCCCTGACCCCTGCTTCCATACCGACTACGGATACTCTTACAGGACTCTGTCCCTGGGCTGTGGTCGGTTTATTTGCATTCCTACCTCAGCCCTGCGGGTCCGCCTCCTGATTTGCGATGAGCACCGTCACACATATAGTGTCCTGCACAGGGTTATCTACACCGTTAGGATCCCGTGCGAGTGGAAGCGCTGTCACCAGACGGATCAGGTACAACCCAGGCTCCCAGTAGCGGAGGCTCAAACCTCCTGTGAGCCGCAGGTAAAGCAGCACATACACCGTAGCTGCCATATCTCCCAGGAGATGGGGGAAAGTGCGCTACATAAGTATCACCAAGTATTCATGCATGAAATGTAGCTTAACAGACAGAAAGTATCAATAGATACTGTATATTCACTATCTTTAGTGAAGTATCATTAACAAAGATTAACTCTTATTCTATACAATAAATGTTAATGACAGTTAACAATATATTAAATGGGAAATCCCTACTAGATCCAAAGGTAAGTGACAAGTTAAAGTGTTTGCATCTGAGTAACTGATGCCTTTTTTACCAAAATCTGACACCTACACATTTTAAAAATATTATTTCATGGTACAGTATGTAAATAGTGAGCTGAGACCTTGGAGGGGTGTGAATTCCTCCGACTGCTCCCTTTTGTGTGATGTCACTGTTTGATCAGTAAGTGATTTTACAGCCAGAGCTCTCCTCTCCCCTTAATGTTTGTAGAGTGTGGAATGGGACAGCCAAATACAGGTACCTCGACATGGCAGTAGGCTTTTGGCAAAAGTATGTAACTAAAAACTCTCTTTTAAAAGGAATTAAAACTAGGGTGACCAATGTTTTAAAAAATAGAAACTGGGACACATGCAAAAACAATATTTATAAAATAAACTACATCACTTAAAAATAAATATTATAATAGCGGCCCCAATTTTTGATGTATTATTGGTTTATTTCAGTTTAGTAACAACGCAAACTCTCGAATGTAGCAAAATGATGGTTTGGTTTATATTAATGTAACCCATCTACCCCCACCCCCGGTCGCAGATCGTACCCCTAGGGTGTAATGAGGGCTGGCTACATATGTACTGGTGGTGCATACCTGCTGGTAACAGGAGGGCCTGAGTCTCCCGCGATGGTATGGGGGATAACAGGGACAGGCTTCTGGGGTTATTTCCTTCATCTTCTAGTGGTACAGCGCCTCCATCTCTGGCAAGCCCTATCAGGGTAGGGTGAAATCCTTCCAGAGAAGCCCCTCAATGGGCGAGAGATTTCAGTCTCAGTCTCTTTGTAAAAGTAGCAAGTCTCTTTATTAGCACAACAGCTCACAGCTTCAGCAAATCATGTACAGTGGTCTCTTCCTCCTCCTTCTCCTCCAGACTGTACCCCTTCAGGATGGGCTGTCTGGGGCTCTCACTGCTCCCCGCCACCACCCCAAGGTACAGCCACTCAGGGTGGGGCTAGCTCTTCCCCCACCCCCTAGGCAGGGTGAGGGGCCCTGGTCCACCACAGTTCTATCAACTCTACTCAGGCGGGCCTGAGCTCCTCCAACTGTAATGCATTTCTCTCCTGGAACACACTCCTCTCTGATCCCAGGACAGAACTCAACAACTACTGTCTCTGACAGGAACAGGCAACTAACTTTAGACAGCCCCACCCATCATGATGTCAGCAGGCCCCTCCCCTGTGCCTCTTGCCTTCCACACAGAGTCAGGGGCCTACCTCCACCAATCAGGGCAGGGCTTGAGGCGGGGGAAACCCATGATAACTACTGGCGGCCTGCCCTTATGAGGACTTATACCAGTAGGAGGAAGATCTATAGCCCAAATTCTTACCAGGGCTACATTAATAAATCATTTCATTAGTTTACCAGTATATTTAAAATGTTTTTTCTTTGATATAAAATCGGTAACATAAAAATGCAGTGTCTATTTTTACGGGGTTAAGAGTTTTAAGTGAGCTTAAACAGGGTATATCTAAAAACCGGGACATTTGAATGATTTTGAGAACATTCTCAGGACATTTAATGAAAATCCGGGACATGTAGTCACCCTAATTATAACTGGATTACTGAATCCGGGACGCGTGGTGACCCTAATTATAACCGGATTACTGGAAAGCAGTCAGTATTCCAATCTATTTTGGTGTTTGATGCAGTAAAGAGAATCATGTGTATTGACATTGGGTTACCACCTTTGCATGCTTAGCTATCCCCACGGTTTAAAAGACCCATCCCCCAACATGATATGGTACAGTAGCTTGCCTTGTTTTCCAGGGGTCCAAAAGTGGCAGGTTATCTGGGTTAGAACAAGATGGCCACCAAGAACTTCACCGCTTCAGGGTCCGCTCTCTGAACATATCATGCAATTTTTAGTAGCCAGAATGTTCTGGTCAAACCTAGCGGTTGAAATGTGACAGTGCTGGGGGTATGGATTACCTCTGCTTTTTTTGTTTCTACACCAACACGAATACTACTTTTTTTTTATTATAAACATGCCGCACAATTACTGTCTTTGGAAAGAAAATTGCATTTTTTTTTTAGGGCCCCTTACTTATACAGCATGAATATTGATTAAATCACTGTAACTACAGTCTAAAGAGTATTGTCGCAATAATTCATAAATATAGATCTTTTTTTTAATTGCACTGCAGCTTTTTGAAGCCATTCTGACCACTGGTGGAAACATAAGTAACGCGGGTGCATTATTCAACCTCCCAGGCCTTTTTCCCACCATTTTGTCAAACTCAAGGCTGATATTAAAACAGAGGACACACTAAAATGAAGTAAATGCTTTATTATGGTATTTGACTCATTTTAACACTTAACACTATAATATAGTTCATAACGAATTAAACTATGACAATAAGAAAAATTAAATCCCAAAGTAGGGTAAATTCATTGTTTATAAACTATTTTGAGTTCTATAGTAGAGGTTTTAAAATTATATATATATATATATATATACAGCTAAACCCCGTTATAACGCGGGTCTCGGGGTCCACCCCGAGACCACCGCGTTACTAACGGGGTCGCGAGAAAAAAAAATGGCCGCCGCGCTTTAGCGCATATTCATCCCGCGGGACAGGAGATGGGAGCGGGCATGTCCCTCCGCTCCCCGCTTCCCCCTGTCACCGCGGGACAGGCCGCGGGGCAGGAGATGGGAGCGGGGATGTCTCTCCTGTCCCCGCTTCCCCCTGTCACCTCGGGACAGGCCGCGGGGCAGGAGATGGGAGCGGGGATGTCTCTCCTGTCCCCGCTTCCCCCTGTCACCTCGGGACAGGCCGCGGGGCAGGAGATGGGAGCGGGGATGTCCCTCCTGTCCCCGCTTCCCCCTGTCACCTCGGGACAGGCCGCGGGGCAGGAGATGGGAGCGGGGATGTCTCTCCTGTCCCCGCTTCCCCCTGTCACCTCGGGACAGGCCGCGGGGCAGGAGATGGGAGCGGGGATGTCTCTCCTGTCCCCGCTTCCCCCTGTCACCTCGGGACAGGCCGCGGGGCAGGAGATGGGAGCGGGGATGTCCCTCCTGTCCCCGCTTCCCCCTGTCACCTCGGGACAGGCCGCGGGGCAGGAGATGGGAGCGGGGATGTCTCTCCTGTCCCCGCTTCCCCCTGTCACCTCGGGACAGGCCGCGGGGCAGGAGATGGGAGTGGGGATGTCCCCTCAGGTCGCCGCTTACCTCAGAACCATGCTGCCTGCATGGAGGTTGTAGCGGGGGGTTTCTTCTCCCCACCGCTGTCCCCGGTGCTCCCGCTGCCTGCGCGGGAGGAGGGGGGGGAGCGGGTGGTGGTGCTGGTCGCGGCCCGTCTGTGTAGAGTGAGAGAGTGTGTGTGTATGTATATATGGGAGAGAAAGTGTGTGTGTGTATATGGGTGTGTGAGTGTGGGTAAGTGTCTGAGTGTGTGTGTAAGTGTGTGTGAGTGTGTGTGAGTGTCTGTGAGTGTGTAAGTGTGTGTGAGTGTCTGTGAGTGTCTGTGAGTGTCTGTGAGTGTCTGTGAGTGTCTGTGAGTGTCTAAGTGTGTGTGAGTGTGTGTGAGTGTCTGTGAGTGTGTAAGTGTGTGTGAGTGTGTGTGAGTGTGTGTCTGTGAGTGTCTAAGTGTGTGTAAGTGTGTGTAAGTGTGTGTGAGTGTGTGTGAGTGTCTAAGTGTGTGTAAGTGTGTGTGTGTGTGTGTGTGTGTGAGTGTGTGTGAGTGTCTGTAAGTGTGCGTAAGTGTGCGTGAGTGTGCGTAAGTGTGTGTGAGTGTGCGTGAGTGTGGTCAGTGTGTGTGCAGTGTGTCAGTGTGAGCAATGAGCAGTGTGTGTGCAGTGTGCAGTGTGTGTGCAGTGTGGCAGTGAGCAATGAGCAGTGTGTGTGTGCAGTGTGTCAGTGTGAGCAATGAGCAGTGTGTGTGCAGTGTGGCAGTGTGAGCAATGAGCAGTGTGTGTGCAGTGAGTGTGTGCAGTGTGCAGTGTGTGTGCAGTGTGGCAGTGAGCAATGAGCAGTGTGTGTGCAGTGAGTGTGTGCAGTGTGTCAGTGTGAGCAATGAGCAGTGTGTGTGCAGTGTGCAGTGTGTGTGCAGTGTGGCAGTGTGAGCAATGAGCAGTGTGTGTGCAGTGAGTGTGTGCAGTGTGCAAAAAAAAAAATGTAAAAAAATTTTTTTTAAAAAATTTTTTTTTTTTTTTTTTTTTTTTTAAAAAAAAAACGGGAGCCACGGGAAAACCGCGTTATAACCGAATCGCGGTATAACGAGGCGCGTTATAACGGGGTTTAGCTGTATATATATATATATATATATATATATATATATATATTTACTACTATTTTTTTCTTGATACCTTAAAAATTGTTGTACAACGTTCTACGCTAAATTAACCATTTATGCACAAAATTAACTAATTCCCTGATTTTGGGAATGTATTAATAGCTACATCTATTTATCTATCTATTCTATTTCCTACAGCGATTCTCAGTACAGTACGTCCTTTTTTTAAAATGAAAAACAAAACTGCAGGATTGTTTGCACAATAAAATATATCCCGGCCTTGCACACAAAGTAACATATCCAATACATGTAACATTTTAACCTGGGGGAGAGAGTTATCACCTCTCTTTCACTTTCCATCCATATCTAGGTGTCCCAGAATAAGCAGCTAAATATGTAGTACAGCAGGTGTGGGCAACTCCAGCCCTCAAGGGCAACCAACAGGCCATATTTTCAGGATATCCCTGCTTCAGCACAGGTGGCTCAATCAGTGGCTCACTGATTGAGCACCTGCACTAAAGCTGGGATATCCTAAAATCCTGAAAACCTGTAGTACCTGTAGTAGTACCACGGCACTATAAATCACAGCAGCCCCATGCTGTATACAGTATGTTCTTAAATATCGGGACGCGTGTGGAAAATCAATTTTGACGCTTAGGTTGTAACTAAAATCAGTGTAGTTAATAAGGTCTCCCAGCTTCAAACCTGGAGCAAAACCATTGCAACGGCAGAACCAGATTTATTAAAAGCAACTGGTGTATTTCCTCTGATTAATACTGGGGTTTGTCTCAGTTTTGCCACTAGGGGGGACTTTTGTAAATAAAAATAAAATTTAAAATGTAGGTATTTGAACTTTTATAGCTGGTTATTTACTTTTAATTTGTGTTTTGTTGAATGATAACATTACAGTATAGTCAACTGAGACCATTTATAGGAAGACAAAAAACACATTCATAGCATGCTCTATGCATACAACATACAATAAAACAAAAAATAAAATGAATGTGCTATTTTCCAACACATTACTGATGTAAGATCTGTCTAGCAGCTGGTATTGAAGCCACAATTGTACTCTTGAGGTGAATAAAATCCTTGATGGCAGGATTTTGCATATGTTTGGTAGTGCAATAAAGCCCTGTTGAACTTTGTTTACAGTGAGTGTCAAATTTGGGATGTCCTGGGGGTACAGCAACTGAACTCTGACAAGCAGCAACACATCCCAGGTTTGTTACGGACCAGTTTAACACACAGGGTAAGCCGTGGCAATGAACTTTTTGCCATTGCCGTAAGAGGTCTGGGTCCATGTGTAGGTTTGTATACTGAGAGAGTGTCCTCCCAAGCTGACTTTACAACTGCAATAAGAAAGACAGTTATAACATTAGTTACAAGTAATTTACAAAGAGAATGTGAAACAATGCCACAAAAACAGGACTATGACCCACAGAGTGCGTTCTTCACAAAGAGGGAAGACAAAGACAGAAAACACACAAA
Source organism: Ascaphus truei (assembly GCF_040206685.1). Taxonomy (NCBI): domain Eukaryota; kingdom Metazoa; phylum Chordata; class Amphibia; order Anura; family Ascaphidae; genus Ascaphus; species Ascaphus truei. Next base: position 342,823,362 of record NC_134485.1, read on the forward strand.
AGTAAATACAGGCATACCCCGGTTTAAGGACACTCACTTTAAGTACACTCGCGAGTAAGTACATATCGCCCAATAGGCAAACGGCAGCTCACGCATGCACCTGTCAGCACGCCCTGAACAGCAGTACCGGCTCCCTACCTGTACCGAAGCTGTACGCAATCGGGGACACTATAGAGCCTGTTACACATGCGTTATTTACATCAGTTATGCACGTATATGACGATTGCAGTACAGTACATGCATCGATAAGTGGGAAAAAGGTAGTGCTTTACTTTAAGTACATTTTCACTTTTCATACATGCTCCGGTCCCATTGCGTACGTTAATGCGGGGTATGCCTGTAGATCTCATATCCTAACTTTATATGTTAAGATATCTCTGACACTGATTGATGGTATATTTGGTGAACATATTGTACAGTTCCGTCTACTTTAGTGATAGAAGGCCTTACAACCTATAGGTAGTTTGTTTTTACTACCGTATAATCTCATGGCTGTGGAAAAAACAGTGCAAATGAATTGCACAGGATTATCAAAGGAAAACTCCAATTACTTCCATCAACATTCATTTTCTATGATAAATATAGGGGGGGTGGGGGGGTTGCCTACGTTTTGCAATAGGAAGACTTTACTGAACAATAACTATTGCTTTTCTATATCCACTATTTACTATTGTGTTTGAATTAATTAAACCCTCCTCGTATATGTAATAAACTAATAAATTGGGCAAATCAGACCTTTGACTTGAATTATGTTGAACTTGTGTATAGCATCTATGATAGGATTCTGTTCAAACGAAGTTACTTGTTTAGTATAGTAGTCTGGGAATAACTAGTATTATAGGCTAAAGCTGTTAAATTCCAGGCATTATTGAAATCCCTGCTCTCTGATTGGATAATGCTTGGAATTTTAACCAATCAGTAATGGCCTTGAATATTTTGCACCCTGCTTGGTTTTTCAGCCAATCAGCTTTCAGTTCTCATTCACAAAGAGCGAGATCAACTCTCAGACAGGGGAGGTGATTGGACAGGAGGCACCAGCAAGGCTTTTCTCCGCCCCCACCCTGCCTGCAGAGAGCTCCGCACAGAGTGAGGGGAAAGATTTGTGTGTTTTGTGGGTGTAAAGAGAGGCAGCAGTGTTTTATTGGTGTGTGCGTGTGCGTGAATACAATGTATATGTATATAGAGGTGGTTGTGTGTATGTACAATTTCCTATTAATATACTTGCAGTAAAAGCAAAAGAATGTAGACAATCATGCTGATAAAAAATCAATATGACTACAAAAGTGTATCTTTTTTATGAAAAATTAAAAAATAAAATAAAAAAAATAAGCCTACATTTAGCCTTATTAGGGCATTATTGGCCAGTAATGCCCTGGTATTTGGGGATTATTGCTTAATAATGGGCTGAAGGAGTGGCTCAGTGAGTAAAGAACTGATTCTGAGTTTGAGGGGAACCTGGTTCAATTCCCGCTGTCGGGATTTTGGGCCTCAGGCACCTCCCTGTGCCTCAGGCACCAAAAACATACATTGTAATCTCTACAGGTCAGGGACTGTGTCTGCAAAATGTCTCTGTAAAGCGCTATGTAAAATCTAGCAGTGCTATACAAGAACAAACAATGACTGTATTAATTAATATGTTTTCACAGGAGCCAGTAACTATTGTGTGTGTAGCTGATAACTATTACTAGTTACAACTTTGTACACTACTTTATTCATGATGAAAGTACTGTGAATAGGTAGAAAACGCTATCCGTAACTAATTTGATGTGTGTAACATGTAACCAGTGACGTGTATAACGGGAACTGGTAACTGGAATAATTCACATACATTGGTGGCTGTAGCTGGCAACTAGATCTATTTATATTTAACAGCTTTGAGAATGGCTACTAGATTTATGAGCAAAAGTGAAGTCGATAAGTACAGTTCAATACATTTTTTTACAAAGGAAAATAAAAATGTTGACTAGTTGTGTGTAACAGTAAATGTCCATATATACGAAGTGCCCTGATTCATCTTCTAAGGCTGTGGCCCCAGTACCTTCTACAGCGCACGCCTCGACGTGCGCTGTGCGTTCAAGCAATGACCCACCCAGTCAGTCCGGTCCCAGTTATTACCTTGTCGCGCACATTTCCTCAGCGGTCCGCGACAGGTTTTCAGTAAAGACTGTGAAATGGAGTTTAGAGTGTGCGACGGCGGCATAGCCACGCCCCCGCCGGCGGTTCAGCCAATGAGGGCGAACCAGCCGCGTGAGGTCATGGCCACGCCTCTGCAAACCCCCACCACACCCCCTCCCGTCGCAAACTCTCCCTCTGTCTAGGACCGCAGATCGCAGTGCAGCACTGTGCACGCACTGCCCCCCCGCCGGGCGCACATGCTACAGTGCTGACTGGGACTGCAGCCTTACCTGGATCAACTCCTCGTATTCCCTGGTGTAAGGTGCACTGGTAAAAGTATAATTGCGCTTGTATTTTTCTGGTGTGCTGCAAGTCTCTCTAAAATGTTGCATTAACTGTAAATCTCAACGTGTGTGTGTGTGTGTGTGTGTGTGTGTGTGTGTCAGAAGTCGTTAACGAAAACTATTTGTGCGGATCTGACATAATTGAAAATGAGAGGTAACTCCCAATGTATGTTTTCCTAGTAATATATATGTCAGAAGCTGTTGATTTAGCTAATTACTGTACTTTGGTGAGTGCCTGAAGCAATTGACTAGTTACACATATGAGTGTCATAACTAATTAACAAATTAACGAATCAAGGTGTTTTGTTTGAACTGTGAGTGCTAAGAAGAATATGTGTGTGAGCATGGTAGGAATAATACTTATTTGCATATGTATGTGAGATGGGCAAAGTGGTATTACTAGGTACTATATGTGTGAGAGTGCTATGGGACTTACATCCTTCCTGGTCGAGTGATAAAGCACAAGGAGTATACGGCAAAATCAAACTCAGGACTTGAGCCAATGAACTGAGAGCCCACTTCCTTCATGAAGCCATCCCAGTGGAACTGCTTTCCCAGTACATCGGGGTAACTGGTCCACTGCCAAGATAAGCAAAAGCGGATCAGTGGTTTTATTGGGGAGCAAACATCCTACCATTTGCATGCAAAAATAAAAAGGATGCAACACAAATAACTTGCAGCTAGACCCTTAAAACTGAAATTATAATAGAAATACATATTTTATTAGGCTATTTTGATGTGCAGAAAATAAAGAAAAATCACATAAAATCATCAGTGCAGTGAATCCTGGAACCAAAGTGTGACAAGTGCACGTAATTAAAGAGGAATGGGATAACTGCCGGGCAGAGAGGAGGGGGGACATCACACTGGCCCCCTGCAGCTGGCCTGGGATGTTTTATCATCACAATGAACATTGTGAAGTTAACCTAATTTGTCCTCACAAACCAACTCAGCTGAAGTGTCAACACCGTAGGATGCTGGCAGGTCGTAATTAAATTGTCTCCCAGCCATTTGGGACACAATCTAATTGTGTTGTTTGCTCTGCTGCTGTCTTTTGGGATGTAGGGACAGTCTTGAGACACAGAGGGTCTGACAGTTACTATCATTGTGAGAGGTGAAAAATGTTGGAGTTAACTCTCAGTGACCCGTGAACAGGAGAGAACATAAAAACACAGACATAACAGGGCTGGGGACAGAAATACGGACATAACAGGGCTGGGGACAGAAATACGGACATAACAGGGCTGGGGACAGAAATACGGACATAACAGGACTGGGGACAGAAACACAGACATAACAGGGCTGGGGATAGAAACACAGACATAACAGGACTGGGGATAGAAACACAGACATAACAGGACTGGGGACAGAAACACAGACATAACAGGGCGGGGGACAGAAACACAGACATAACAGGACTGGGGATAGAAACAGACATAACAGGGCTGGGGACAGAAACACAGACATAACAGGACTGGGGATAGAAACAGACATAACAGGGCTGGGGACAGAAACACAGACATAACAGGACTGGGGACAGAAACACAGACATAACAGGACTGGGGATAGAAACACAGACATAACAGGGCTGGGGACAGAAATACGGACATAACAGGACTGGGGACAGAAACACAGACATAACAGGACTGGGGACAGAAACACAGATATAACAGGACTGGGGATAGAAACACAGACATAATAGGGCTGGGGACAGAAACAGACATAACAGGGCTGGGGACAGAAACACAGACATAACAGGGCTGGGGACAGAAACACAGACATAACAGGACTGGGGACAGAAACACAGACATAACAGGGCTGGGGACAGAAACACAGACATAACAGGGCTGGGGATAGAAACACAGACATAACAGGGCTGGGGACAGAAACACAGACATAACAGGACTGGGGACAGAAACACAGACATAACAGGACTGGGGACAGAAATACGGACATAACAGGGCTGGGGATAGAAACACAGACATAACAGGGCTGGGGACAGAAACACAGACATAACAGGACTGGGGACAGAAACACAGACATAACAGGGCTGGGGATAGAAACACAGACATAACAGGGCTGGGGACAGAAACACAGACATAACAGGACTGGGGACAGAAACACAGACATAACAGGGCTGGGGACAGAAACACAGACATAACAGGGCTGGGGATAGAAACACAGACATAACAGGGCTGGGGACAGAAACACAGACATAACAGGACTGGGGACAGAAACACAGACATAACAGGACTGGGGACAGAAATACGGACATAACAGGGCTGGGGATAGAAACACAGACATAACAGGGCTGGGGACAGAAACACAGACATAACAGGACTGGGGACAGAAACACAGACATAACAGGGCTGGGGATAGAAACACAGACATAACAGGGCGGGGGACAGAAACACAGACATAACAGGGCTGGGGACAGAAATACGGACATAACAGGACTGGGGACAGAAACACAGACATAACAGGACTGGGGACAGAAACAAAGACATAACAGGGCTGGGGACAGAAACACAGACATAACAGGACTGGGGACAGAAACACAGACATAACAGGACTGGGGACAGAAACACAGACATAACAGGGCTGGGGACAGAAACACAGACATAACAGGACTGGGGACAGAAACACAGACATAACAGGGCTTGGGATAGGCAGTGTGAGGGTTACAACAAGACGAGAAGTGTTAGACATGTAGATATAGCAAGACTCACTGTCTACTGCCCTGCGGTCAAAAAAGCAAAAGTCTGCGGCGCCGAAGACAGTGTCAGCTGCGGGTGGTTCATGCTTCCATATCAGACCCCCCCCCCCATGCCCCCACAGCGTTAGTCTTTCATTGCCGGGGCCCCCACGGTCGCGACCGCAGATTGCCCCGGCACCAAAGACAGTCTCGCTACATTGGTGGGAAGTGTGCCAATTAGAGATGTGCAAGCTTTCTCGCGGTCTTAGTCGAACTTGATTAAAAGTGAGAGAAACGTCGCTGCTGTAGGATTACCTATATAATATGAGCAGAAAATGTAGTGTACTTAGGGATGGTGGACACTGTAATTCATTGACAACCAACAGTCCTATCCTGATTACAGTGTACACCATCCCAAAGTACACTACATTTTCTGCTCTTATTCTATAGGTATTCCACAGAATTGACGCTTCTCTCAGATGCTACCAACCCCTTTTATTTTAACCATCGTTATATTAAAGCTTACATTTTAGCATACTACCACACCCCTACTACCATTGGGGTATCGATACACTAATACTATTACCACATTGGGGTATCGATACACTAATATCTTTAAGATCATCCCAACACCCTGGTTTGCATTACTGCGAAGTTACTACCCTACCATACAGTGTGGGACATCGAGTGCATGTAATCTGGGGACTCTCTGACACTGCCTCTCTCTCTCTCTCTCTCTCTCTGAAGTAGAGTACATCAGCCTTTTAATTAATCTAGGGCATCGTTTTTATCACCACATAAAGGAACTCACCGGCCCATCGAAGTTGTGACTGTAATAATCTACCAAACCCTTCTTTTCCAGGAGATAGAAGCGGATCCAGCTGTGGAACCCGGACACTTTGCCTTTCTTCACTTCGCCTGCGAAAACACGAGACCGGAGGTTTCAAATGTTTCACATTTTCTTACAGTTTCATTGTGCCTCACCTTGGTAATATACACTGTACTGCCACTCAAAGTACCTGTGTATTTGATATGAATTAATTTGGTATTATATTTCAATGCTAATACGGCCCTAGTTGATATAACAGAATACTGTACATTGTGATATTACAGCGTTACTTTTACCTGCTCTATCATATGTACCTGTGATGTGTGGTGCTGTGCTGGATTAGGTATACAATTCCCCTTTCCAACATCAAAGAGCTACTGTATAAATGATACCCTATATATATGGCAACACATACCCACAAACACATGCTCAAACCCGCTGGAATCTGCCTCTCCTGAAGATCGAGTGTAAAGTCCAAACCACATGTTCTGCAGGTCTTTCACAAACTCTTTCTCTGTCTGGTATATGCCTAGAACGGAAAAGCATGAGCAGTCGTACTTGTAACGTGGTTGAATATGACCCAAGAATCATTCTCAGAGTAAGAAGGTCCACCCTGCATTCTATACCAATAGCGTGCTCCCAATCACATAAAATATAAGACATGCATTTGTAAAAAACATGTTAAATGCACTTGTACCCAATAATGTTTTATTGATTATTCCAACCTGGCTGCAGGTAAAGTTTTTGAAAGAACAAAAAACAAACAAAGATGCCCAAAGCTACTTTTTGTCACATTGGAAGAAGCTTTGGGCATCTATGTTTGTTTGTTGTTGTATACATTTAGCCACACTCTCTAGCACTCCTTTTGACACACACACACACACACACACACACACACACACACACACACACACACACACACACACACACACACACACACACACACACACACACACACACACACACACACACACACACACACACACACACACACACACACGTATGTATGTATATATATATATAGAGAGAGAAAGAGAGAGATTTTGATATATTGTGGTAATGTTTGGGGTTTCTCAGAGCTTGTTGGGTATCTGTATGTTTATTAAAGTAATTTGAAAGTCCTGTTCTATATTGACCCATCTAAAACCTCCTGAAGGTTCAAGCAGAACTGACTTATGGAAGGAGGCAGCCAGCAAGACAAAAAAATATAATAATAATGAAAAATAAAGAGCTAATGAACAAAGAAAAGCTGGGAATAATGTACAAGATAAAATGAGAATGATGAAAAATATTTATTTTATCTTGCACTTTATGTTAAGCTTTTCTTCACCATTTGTGGAGGCACTTTTTCTTAACCAGTTTTAACTGCACTGTAGCTCATGCATAGTGTTTATAGGGGGTAGGTCCACAGAAGTCTGTGACTTTTGCTCTAATAATGTAAAGTAACGTCCGTTAATAAAAGTAGCAGCGGGATTAACGGTGATTTTCATGTCGCAGAGACGGGTTACACATTCGCATTGGCCAAACTATAACGCGAGGTAATTAACACATGCGTTAAAGACACATTACTCATGTGCGTTATCTAAAGCTAATGCAATTATTGTAATTTAAGGGATAACTTTAAAAAATTACACTTTTCCCCCTATTATTTATGGTGTTCTTTCATTTATTTTAATTGTAGATTATTAAAAAAAAATATTATTATTATTGTATAGGTATGTATGGATACACATTATTGTACAACCATACTTAATACAGTCATGAGTACAGTATATACCATATTAGATCACACAAACATATCACTTAAAATCACTAAAAACCTGATGGCTAATTTTATATTAGTAGTGTAGATAATGCGCAAATACTCTCTGTTCAGTTTATTTTTTCTTTAGTAATATATAAAATACCAATATTAGGCTAGTATACTGTTTGCTCCTTTTTGCTATTTTTTCCTCGGCTACAATACAGTGCTACATACAGCTCAACCCCGTTATAACGCGATCCGTTACACCGCGAATCCGCTTATAACCCGATGCAAGCGTGGCTCCCAATTTTTGTATTTATGAATACTTTACAACACGATGATTGGTATCTTAAATACTTTATTGTACAATGCATACAATTGTACAATATTTCTAACGCGATCCACTTATAATGCGATGTGATTCTTTGGACCCCAAGCACAGCGTTTTAAGGGGGTTGAGCTGTAGTTAGTGAAGCAGTGATGTTTAACTTTTTACAGCCAGATTGTCTTGCAATACAATAAAGGAGATATTTAAGGTATGTTAGTAACATAAATTGCCATAGTTAATGGTACTTATTAATGCAACAAAGTTTGTCAGCTTACATTTGAAACTTATCTTCATTGACTATTCTTGTTCCTTGACTTTTTCGCTTATGCTTCTATTGTAGTGAAAAATATTGCAGGGAAAGGAGCATGGCTTACCCTTCTGGTGGAAGAAGTTATAAAGCTCTTTCATAAGTTCGGTCTTCATGATCTCATGCAAGAAATGGTCTTGCTCCTTTATTTCGGCCTCACTGTAGGACTCATCTGTCCCTGTCTTTCTGTCATAATTATCCAGCAAACAGATGTATGCAGCATAGGTTGGACGTGAAAATAGTTTCTCGTTCACATACTTATACAAGCTGTGAAAGAGAAAGGGTTCTGTTAACCAAGGGGTTATTGTAATCATTGGTTTCTGTATTGTGCTAACTGGGGCTAGTAGTACTGTAGGAACGTACATAGTATATTTTTGTCATGTGCACATTTCTGAAATATGTTATTAGCACTGCTTTTTACAATATACTGTACAGTATTAAGGGACTACTGCAAACAACTGTGTATTCACACTGATAAGCAGGCACTACAGTTGAATATGATGGTTTATTTTATAGAGAGCAAGGAGTTGGTTGGTAGATACCTGTTCATCTTTTTGAGAAGGAAGAGAAGAATTAAAGATAGTTTTGCTTTATGTATTTGGGAAAGTAGACTGACAGCTATACTTAAAGCTGCAGACCAAGCAATATCCTACAGGTGTGGTTTAAAAAAATAAATAAAAAATCAGTTCTGTACTTTGAGAAAATACTTGTAGCATTTTTTTTAAACAACTCTGAATTACATTTTTAATGTATTATAATGTAACAAGCATTTTTTGTTTCTATAGCAACCATTTACAGTCACACCTCCTTCCTCTTCTGAAACAGGTGCTGGCACGCCCCTTTTTTGAGCCCTGCCCTCTCTCTAGCAGTGCACCAATTGTATCTAGTGAATGCTTGGTCACATGATCTTCCCACAGAACTTAGCATCTTTGGTCCTCTTCTGCTGCACAGACAGCAATTTAGTGAACTCCAGAGCCGAATCTTCGCCGATCGATCACAGGAGAACGGATCGATCAGCAACTTAGCTAATCACTTATCAATGTGTGGATGGTATTGATACACATGTTAAAGGGAGAAAAAATTAAATTGAAAAAACCCCCCCGCAGATTAGACTGCTGCTATAGGCTACGGCCCCAGTATTTACTGCTGAACGCTCACCTGGCGGCGTGTGCACCGATAAAAGCCATGATCGTCAGTATGTAGGGGAGCGATGGGATGTGCGGGTGTGGGGCTATGACGGGGGATGTGGCCATGACGGGGCATATCTGCCCTTCCATTGGCTGCCCGCCGACCACATGATCGCATTGTGGCACGAGAAGACAAACTTCGTGTCTTCCCTGCCAGCGTACACATCATCACGCTTTGCGCGCCCACACACACGACCACTGGGGCCTGCCTCATAGAGGGCTGCGCTGTGGTGTGTGGCGTGCATGCTGTAGCGGCCACTGGGGACCTGGCCTTAAGGAGCAGATTGGGTGATACTGGGCAGCCTAATGTCAGACAGACGCATAAGTAAGAGATGACTGTTAATGTGATAATGCACGAGGAGTAGAAATGGCGCATATTTTTTGCGAATTTGGATCCGTAGCGGATCGGCCGGTTCCTTTGGTCCGTGGATTTCAGCAGATCAATGTCAAAAAGGGCAATTCGCGTTGAGCTGATTTTTTATTATTATTATTATCAATACCGTGGACAGATCCAATCAGCGGATTCCACAATCCATTGTTGAATTGTATCCAATTGCGGATTTTGATGAATCCATGCTAATTAAAACCGCTCAAATCCGTTTGCGGATTTTAGACCGCAAAATACATTTTTGGGGTATCATCAGCGAAAATCCTGGAAATGGATTTGCCCATCTCTAATGAGGAGCAGATTCAAATTGTGTAGTGCAGCAGGAGCAGAATAAACGATAAGAGTACATATTCTGTAAATTATGCACATCTCCCTACAGTATCTGCTCTGCAGGAAATGGATTGAGAAATTGCTATGGATACTGTTAGGCTTGTGATGATCACAGAACAAAGCTAGAGTGCTGTGAATGAGCATATTAAAGGTTAGTTGTGCAGACTAGAGCGCATTATAATTTGCATGTAGGATAATGTATGCTAATTACCATACTAGTGTTAGGCCTCGGTCCCGCTGCGCTCGTTGGCGCGGGCGGCCATGTCGCGAGTTTCCCACCAGCAGGGGAATCCTCGCGAGCCGGTCCCGGTCCCCCCTGGCGGCACAGCTGACTACACGCTGTGGCGCGTCAGCCGCTAGGAGACACAAGAGAATGGTGTTTCCTAGCGTTGACGCGTCACGTGGTGTGGCTGTGAGCCAATGGGGAGGGGAGGCTTCGGGAGGAGGAGAGGCTTCGGGGAGCGGGGAGGAGTGGGGAGTGAAAGCAGGTGAGTGCCTGTCTGTGTGTGTGTCTGAGTGCGTGCGTGCGTGCCTGTCTGTGTGTGTGTGTGTGTATATGAGTATGAGTGCGTGAGTGCCTGCCTGTGTGTGTGTGTGTATGAGTGCCTGCGTGTGTGTGTTTAAAGTTACCCTCAGCAGCTCCAGCCCGAGTCCGTGGAGGGAGGGGGGGGGAGAGTAGCGGGTCCCTCCGCTCAAGCCACGCCCCCCCTCCCTGTCAAGCCTCCCACTCCCGCCCACCTCCCGCTCCGGCTCCCGCTCCCTACAGACCGCATATCGCGGTCTGTGTATCTCAGCGCACCGCCTGTCTGCAGTGCGGGTGCGCTGACTCTGGGAGCGGGGCCTTAGCCTAAGGCCAGATTGCTTATAGACATAGAAGGTCAGGGCACCTATAGTCCGTGGTAAAGCGAATACTTACGGTTTCTCACACAGATCTTGTTTGGGTCCGTTCTTTTCTACCATTTCCTGTTTGTTCAAAATAATGTCAGACTCTGCTGCCTTGTTAATGTCCAACTTATACAGTTTCTCTGATATCGTGTTTATCTCCTCATTGCTGATATCTCCATCTGGAAAAGGAAACATAACATTGGAACTGAAACCATGACGAGTTTTGGGGGGCTGAACCCTCTTGCTCTCCCTTTCAAAATTACATAAGCGTTTTAAGGGTTTAGATGGAGTATTCACAAGAAGAAGAATCACTGAAGGCACACTGGGAAATCCCTAGTTTTATATGCGGATTTGACCCAGACCATTCAGTCATTCAAAAGCCATTATACTCTTAAATATTTAATGTTTCATATTTGTGAGGATCGGCGTAAAGTCCTGCCCCCGTCACGCATCTCGAGACATGCGTCAGCCACAACCTGTGTTACTAGAAGGGGAGACACCGCAGGCTCCGCCCCAGAGACGCATCTGGCGATGTCAAAAGTGACGCACGTCAGCCACAACCTGCGCGCAGGTGCTGATAGGAAGAGACACACCGCAGGTACCGCCTCCAGGCTCCGCCTTCGTGACAAATTGGGTGACGAATTGGGAAGTCTACAGCTCGCTCTGACTACGTGCAGATGCGCGGACACAGGCACTCAAGGGGTTAATTCTATCCATTATCCCACAGCTGCTACTGACTCCGTCCATGCCTATCAGTACACAGCATACCTATGATGCTCACTCCCTGCAGCCTCCCCATTGGCTCTCTGTGCTTTATATGCTCAGCCAGCCCCTTGGCAAATTGGCTGAGCATAAACTTTTTTTCATTTGTGTGCTTACCTCCAGCTCCCTGTTGCCTTGTCTTGTTTCGCTCTTTGTATTTTGACCTCAGCTTGCACCCGGACTCCTGACTTCTCTGACCCCTGGACCATGGCTACGGACTCGACTAATCTACTCTCTCTACCCCTGGACCCTGGCTCTGCATCAATGACTATCCAATATCTCCACCCCTTGACCACGGCAAGTACCTCAACCAATCTGACCTCTCCTACCCTGACCCGGCTACACGACTACCACTCTGCACTCTGGACGTGTCTGCTCGGTGGCTATTAATATCCCCACCTCAGCCTCGCGGTCCCGCCTTGTTTATGGTGAGCACTCCGTGACAATATTATCCAAATCATTTAAATCCTATCCCTGAACTTGGTGCTGCCTTGAGCCATTAAGTCCCCTCAGAGTCTGAGAAGTGACGCTATCCCTATTCTTGCATCTGTCCTTAAAGCTCAGATGAAGGTCCATGTTGGACTGAATCATCTGTGATGTGATTCAATAAAGTAAAACATTTTTATACTCATGTGCCGAACTTCAACTGCCTCTGTAACTATTGGGGAGACCCCATTGAAGTCTATGAGATTCTGATGTGAACAATCACTGAGACAATCAGTAGAACTGGCAAACAAATCAATATAAATTATATAGGAAATGCAGAATAATCTTCAAGGAGACCAAATACTGATATACACAAGTATTAATTGTTATTGGAGTATTACCTGATTTTCCAGAATGGCAATATGTCTCTGAAGCATCTGCAAAAAAAGAAAGAAATCCTCATATTTAGTAAAAGTGAGGCCCTATTTCAATATGGGACAGTACAAATATCTCCACCTATTCTGGATCCAGGGTCATGTCTGGGGTATGAATGAACCCAGCTAGCTTCAACTCAGCCCTCTTTCCAAAGCACAACAAGTCCTGTATATTTTCTTCACTTTATTTAGGAAGGCAGCAATAAAAACAGGCACTTGTGGATAAGATGTTTGTGTTGCAAAGGTGTATCTCTGTGGGTGCTTTGTAATAAGGGCAGATGAAAAGAATTGACCTTGCCATAGGGGTGTAACATGAATGTACTAACTCTGCCAATGTCAAGAAGTAAAAGACAGTGGGTACTGCTTGTGACACAGGGATAGGGGTCAGGCCATACTAACTGTCAGCAGGGACAGGGGGGAATGGGAAAGCCCATTAACTTGGAGGACTGGAGATGTTGCCAGGGCAACCAGGGGTGTGACAGACTGGAAGGAAAAAAGGCAACATAATGTATCCATTCCATCTGCAATGGGAGTGAAACTGCAAGGAAAGTAACATCCAAATACAGCTAGCAGGCAGAACTGCCAAGGAAAGGGGGGGGGGGTGAAACAGAGAAGGCAGGAATGGGTATTTCTGCTCCATGACACTCCCCATCTGGTATCTGGAGATACCACTATATAACAGAATATGTGGAACATATGTGCAATGCAAACATAACATAACAATGCAAAGGTCCATGTCAACATAGCGAGGTGATACTGGCTGGTACCACTGGCATCAAAGTCCTTTGGCCAAAACCTTCTGGTAAGGGAGGCCAGGTGGATGCACAGCTCCAGGTTAGCTGGTTTCACCACAATGTCTTTGTGTAAAGGTCTCTTGCACTGTTTTCTTTCAACTTTGTGAGAGAACAGTCCTTTGTCTCTGTAGTTTCCTCTACAGAGTGCATCACCTCGTGGATATGCCAGTCATGGTAGTCTGTCACCCTATCACCTGGTGTTTGGCGGAAGGAGATGGCCTTTGACTCTTAGCAGAAGCGGATCAATGCCCCTGGAAGACTGGTTGTCAAGTCTGATCCAGTGAGTAGTGCGCCGTTTGGAGAGGCTTCCTGGTGCTGAGCATTGGAGCTGAACGTTACCCAGATCTGGCTGGGTTTCTGACGGTGGTGGACACCAGATGATGGGAGGTGCCGACATTTTTTACCTTCCTTCAGTGAAGGCGCTAGCTCTGCGTGTCCACTAAGGAATCTATTCCGCGTGAAGACCACAATTTGATTCTTGGTCTCCGGCTCCCTTTGTGGGTTGCGGCGGAGCGAAGTGAGCCTAGAAATGGCATGTTCTCTATTGTTCGGGAGGCGTCTTCTTGGTGAACAGAATGGTAGCGGAGTCACCCAACTGCCCGGTCCGTCTTTGGAGAGCTCCTTGACTGTTAACCTCGGGAATCTTCTATCTTCCCTCGATGGTGTTTGCGTTTCGTCGTCCCTTGTTGTCTGGAACGCTGTGCACCGTAAGTCATCGGTGCATTCCTCTTGCACGAGAACATCTCCACGTATTTTGGTGAAACGCTTTTGTGTCTCTTTGTTAACTGCCATCAGGAGGTTATTTGTCCCCTGGACGTGATGAAGAACAGTCTATTTTGCCCTTGTAAATCCCTTTATGAAATGTCTCTGCGACTGTCTCTTTTTTGCACCTGTGGCTTCAACCTGCGGGGTGCAATCTTTTGCAGCTGTACCAGCCGTGGCGGCTGGCTGCTTTGCCACTTGGTATTCTGTGGAGAGGAATGGCTGTACGTCTTAGCTGTGCCATTGCTCGCAGGAGGACCGTTCGATCGTTTATTTTCTTTTGGGAGATCCTTTTATTGGTCACCTTCAGGAGGTTACTTTCTTCCTTCGGTGGAATCACCTTGTCATCCTTAGTTGTCTGGACTACTAAGCATCCTAGGCCATTGTCACATCCCTCTGATGTGAAGATGTTTTTGTTGATCTCGGGAGTATGATCTTGTCTCTTCTCTTCACTTGGCCTTCCTGTAACTTGGAGATGGCCAGGACACGGTTCGGAGAGAGATGTGTGTCCGCATTCTGTTATCACCGTTCTGCAGGAGTTGACATAGTCTGGTTCGTGTCCTTTATCAGTGCACATGTTGCCCACTATCATCCATCCTAGGTCAAGTCTTTGGGCGAATGGTGCGTTGTGGAGTCTGTTACGCTGTTTACGGACTGTGTGTACCCTCAAGATGTCCCTACTGAGAAGCAGCAAGATCTTGGCGCCTTGTTCTACCGGTGGGATGCAGTTGGCTATTCCTCTGGGGTGCACGTGATGACGTGCCACGTCTGGTGTGGGAATCTCGGCCCTGTTTGCAGCCATGTAGTTGCACTCAATGAGGGTGGGGAGAGCTATCTTCACTCTGTTATCCCCTGAACGTATGATGTAGCCGCTTGCTCTTCTCCCTGTTGTCTCAGTTGACCCTGCAAAGATTCTGAGGGTATAGGGTGAGGCATTGTCTTGTGAGTTGAATAAGTTGAAGAATTCCGTCTTCGCCAATGATCTGTTACTTTGATCGTTGAGGATTGCATACATCCAGATAGCCCTCTCAGGTTGTCCCTGGGGGTGCACTGTGACAAGGCATATTTTGGAGCAGGATATTTTGTCACTTCCTTTTCCGCAAACCTCGGTGCACTGAGACGTGACAGATGTTGGCTCTCCTTCTCCTTCCTCCCCGCCATGCTCCGCTATGGAGGATGGGTTGTTGAGTTGGTGGAGTGTCAGCGCCTCTGGATGTAGAGATGTTACATGCTTGTCACTTTTGCACACTGCACATTTGATGGCCTCTTTACAGTCCTTGGCTAGGTGAGTCGTGGAGTCACAGCACCTGAAGCAGTCTCCGAATTCTCAGAGTAACTTCTTGCGTTACTCTAGGGACTTCATCCTGAACTCAAAGCATCTGTTAAGTGGGTGTGGCTTCTTGTGTATGGGACATTCCCTGTTTGGGTCCCTTGGTTTCTCGTCTCTGGCGACCGACTGATGGGTAGTAGTTTGGGTCGTGGGAGACACGTCCGTCCTGTGGACCGAGATGGGTGTTTGAGTGTTACCGTATCTCGCCACTGGTCTCTCATTCCTCAGGCTGCTTGCACTGTGTGTGGTTTGCGCACCCAAGATGAAACTGGGATTGTTCCTTGTCCTTGCTGCTTCGCGGATGAAGCTCAAGAAGAATGAGAAGGGAGGGAAGGCGACTTGCTTCTCCCTTTTGTATTTGGAGCCTTGTGAAATCCATCTTTCTTGGAGGTTGTAGGGTAGTTTCTCCAAGATGGGTCTCACTCCACGAGCTGAGTCTAGGACGTTGAGACCTGTTATGGAATGGTCTTTCCTTGCAAACTCCAGCTCTTGCAGCAGGTCCCCGAGCTCTCGTAACTTCGAGTAGTCTTTAGCTGTGATCCCGGGAAAGCTGTCGACTCTCTTGAAGAGCGAAGCTTCGACTGCTTCGGGGCTACTGTAGCTCTCTTCTAGCCTTTCCCATATTAGGTCGAGACCTATTTGGGGGTGGTTCGCGTTTGCCGTCCGAAGTCTCTTCGCGTTCTCCCTGGATTCATTTCCCAGCCATTTGGATAGCAGGTTGAGCTCATCCCTTGCTGAGAAGCCCAGGCTCTTGATTGCGTCCTTGAATGTGAACTTCCACATCTGGTAGTTCTTAGGACGGCCGTCAAAGTTGGTGAGTCCTGTTTGCACCATGTCACGCCGGATCATGTACTTGGCCATGTTTGTCAGGCCTGAGGCATCGGCGTGTTGGTTGCGCTCTGAGGTAGTTGCTGGGAGGGTCCTTGCGGTCACCTCTTCTTTGGTGTGGATGCGTGATGACTGCTGGTCGGTGTGAGGGGCTGTGTTTTCCCGTGTGGGTGTACCTGGATTGCGAGCCTGTTGTAGTGCATCCGTGTGCGCGCTGGCGTGTGGGTCACTGTTGCGGCTGTGGCTATCCCAGGTAGCGTGTACCCTTAAAGGAACGGCATCTTCTCCACGTGAACCTAGCAAGTCTTCTGTGTCTGTGAAGTCACTCCCTTCGTACTGAGATGGTGTGCTGATGTTTACACTAAAGGGCTCCTTTACATAGTCTTCAGTGTGCTGGGTTGGATCCTCTGAGGCTATTCGTCTGTACGGTTGCTCCCCGCCATCCTGTTGCACGGCTGCTTCTAAGACTTCGGCTTGGGCTATGGCGGCAGCAGCTTCCCTTTCTTGATTTAGGGCCTCTAGGTTAACGTCCACCTCTGTCTTTTTCCGTGCAGCGGTGGCAGTGGCTGCAGCGGCAGCTGTCTGCTTCTCTTCTATGCGGGCCCTTTCTAGTTTCATGGCTGCCTCTTTCTGAGCGTATGCGGCCCTGGCACGTGCGGCCTCTGCGGTGGCTCGCACCTTGGTGGCGTTTGCGCTTGCACTAGACACATGAGATTACGCTGATCTTGCTGACCTTGACGAGTGTCTGGATATGCTGGAGCGCTGCGATGCGGTCTCCAGGAGGAGCTCTTTTCTCTCGCTTTGGGCATCCGTGATGGCGGTTCGCACGCGCTGTCACGTGTCAAGTCAATATTATGCTGTAAATCCCTTTCTTGCAGGCTTTCGCCGGTGTTGGCCCTGGCCAAGTAAGTGACGTATGCCTCTGACAGCTCTTGGTAGCATGAGTGATCTGTCTTTAATTGAGTTATTGCCTGCTCGAGCTGTTGTACGGAATTGCCAGTGCCGGCGACATTGCGTATTCCAAGTGTGGTTGTTTCCCAGGCCTTCTCTAATTTAGCGCGGTGCGCTTCAATGTCAGTCTCATATTTTTTGCGGGCCTTTTGTGTCGGTGTAACTATCCGTTTAGGCCTTGCGTCTGCCTGCGCCTGCAGTTGCGCAGCGGTCTCTGTGTCTGAGTGGTCACTCTCCTGCGCGATGTCTGGTGAGGATCTGATTTCTGCCATGCTGCAGGTGTGTGTAGTCCTTTAGCCAGTGCGTGTGGCGTGTGGTCTGTTTACCTGCGTCAGCGATGGATGACTGTCTCGGATAGTGCCGGTAGATGTCCTGCAGCAGTAAGCGTAGGAGTAGCTGTACTTACAGGTGTCCGGTGGCTCTGACCCGTGTCCTGGCGGTGTACGGTGGCGTGGCCCTTGGTAGCTCTAGCCGTGGGCACGTGCGCAGGGTAAGGTGAGATGGTAATTCCTCACTGTCAGGGTGTGCAGAGGGTGAACTCAAAGACAGAAAAGAGCAATCAAAGTTCTGTGTATAATGCACTTGTCTGACTGCAGTGTGTAGCCTGGTGTAAAGACTGCTTGGCTTTGTGTGCAGTGTAAGCTGCTTGCTTGTACTGCTGCAGAAGTTGTGTGCAGTGTAAACTGCTTGCTGTACTGATGCAGGCTGTGTGCAGTGTAAGCTGCTTGCTGTACTGCTGCAGGCTGTGTGCAGTGTAAACTGCTTGCTGTTTGTAAGGCTTTTGCTGTAGAAAGTCTGTGCTCTTTGGTATAAAGCCTGCTGCTCTGTCTGGGGTGCAGAGACTATTCTGTATAGCATAAGGGTTGTGAGTAGCAGTTCCTGTGTGTGTGTCCCCAAGACACACAGTCTTCTTTTCACTATTCTGGATCCAGGGTCATGTTTGGGGTATGAATGAAACCAGCTAGCTTCAACTCAGCCCTCTTTCCAAAGCACAACAAGTCCTGTATATTTTCTTCACTTTATTTAGGAAGGCAGCAATAAAAACAGACACTTGTGGATAAGATGTTTGTGTTGGAAAGGTGTATCTCTGTGGGTGCTTTGTAGTAAGGGCAGATGAAAAGAATTGGCCTTGCCATAGGGGTGTAACATGAATGTACTCACTCTGTCAATGTCAGGAAGTAAAAGGCAGTGGGTACTGCTTGTGACACAGGGATAGGGGTCAGGCCATACTAACTGTCAGCAGGGACAGGGGGGAATGGGAAAGCCCATTAACTTGGAGGACTGGAGATGTTGCCAGGGCAACCGGGGTGTGACAGACTGGAAGGAAAAAAGGCAACATAATGTATCCATCCATCTGCACTGGGACTGAAACTGCAAGGAAAGTAACATCCAAATGCAGCTAGCAGGCAGAATTGCCAAGGAAAGGGGGAGGAGGCTGAAATAGAGAAGGTAGAAATGGGTATTTCTGTTCCATGACACCACCAAAGTAATAAGACACAGGGTTTGGGCAACTATCACTTTTAATCACAGAGCGTAATTATTACTTAATATTAACCCAATTCCGGAGAGCACCTTCTGCAATAGATCTGCCCTGTAGTTCACTTATTTTTCTTCCACCAAGTTATCAAAATGAGATGCTACTCTACGGGTTCTGAGGACCATTACATTTTTATTTGCCTACTACTAACACTACTTTTTTAATGCCACATTTACCAATTATCCCTGCCATTAATTGGTAACGCCTTTTAGATGGAGCCATGTCAAAAGAGTAACGGAGCCAAGAAGTTGCTAGAAAACAGAGAAATAGATGTCTACCAAAATCAGCAAGATCTGGAGTTCTAAAGCAAAAAGGTAATTTTAATGAACTAGTCGTGACGCTAAGGGAGACCCAATTGAAGTCTGAGACTCTGATGTATCAATCAATCACTGAGACAATCAGTAAAACTCACACAATCAATATAAATGTGGGGGGGAATTCAAAATATCTTCAAAGAGAACAAATACTGATATAACAGTATTAGTAAAGTTTCACTAGGGGGAGCAGTAACGATATTTATGAGAGAATGATTGAGCGCAGAGGCTGCTGTAGTGTCGGCTATATGTTGCACAGGAAGCAAAGCCGTGCATGTTATGTCCTAAGACAGGTACAGAATTTATGAAAGAGTTCTCTCGGAGAACAAGGCACCAAAGTAAAATATACGTTAAAAATAAAAAAAATGTAATAGCTACTAGTGCCAAGCATAGAGTTTAGTCCAGAAGGGACAGGAGGCTCTGAATGCATGGACATATGGACATACGCCTATAAAAACATAAAATAAAATAAATAAATAATGAACTCCCCCCCTTATTTATTAAAGATTGTCTCTTTTTACAAGATCACTGGCAGATTTAGTTGGTTTGTTTTTGATTTGTGGAGTGCAATCAAAGTTGTTTCTAAGCAGAAGTGCAGAACTAGCATTTGAAGTGAAACCATGAAGAGACTTTGTGGGCTGAACCCTTTTGCTCTCCCCTCCAAGATCACGTAAGCGTTTGAAGGGTTTAGATTATTATTTAATTCACATGAAGAAGAATCACTGAAGGAGCACTGGGAAATCCCTTGTTTTATATACGGATTTCTATCTCTGCACTTGTTGCTGCCTTAAGCTATCCAGTCTCCTCAGTCTCCTCAGTCTTAGGCTGGGGTCATGGTACCACAGACAGGGTGGAGGCGTCCGCACACTGAGCGAACAGACTGCCTTAAGGCTGTGTTCGCATTCATGTGGCGTGCAGGTGCGTGCGCGAAGAAGCGGGAGGAGGTATTGCGCAAGAAATCAGTTGAAACTGATTTCTTGGTGCGACAGGCCAGTCACGTGAGCGGTTCGCCCAATGAGGGCGAACCAGCTCCATGATGCCCCTTGGCACACCCCTAGGAATGCCACCCCCCCCTCCCTATTGCCCCCCCCCCCATAGCTGGGAAAGCACCCGCTTACCACACAGCCTCCGCGCGGGCGAAGGCACCATGGCCCCAGCCTTAGAGGTGAAAATACCCTATCCTTGCACTTGTCCCTATCCCATACCAATCTATTTCCCTTAGAATCTACATGTGGCTGCCTCTTTTGGTTACATACCATTGCTGTGGCTATTGCTGCTGGCACCACCACATAGGGTGCTATAGTCACTGCAGCAGTTGTTGAATTTGCCACACTTTTTGTTGCAGTGGCAATGGTTTTTCTTGTTGAATTTCTCTCCACACCTTCCCTGGCAGGAGTTTTCTGTGTAAAGTAAGGAACAGGTGAAGTACAGTAACAGAAGATTACATTTTCAGAGGGAATTAGACAAATAATTAAACACTTTTGTTAATTGAGAAAATAGTTAATACTGTATACCATTTGCAAAGCTATAGTCACTGAGAAGAGGGGTTATTACTTAGAAGTATCAGCCAGAGGCGTCATGGTCTTACAATAAGGAGAAGGTAGAATGTCACTGCTAAATCAAGAAGGCACCCAGAAGGTGGGTCAAAATAAATATTGGAAGAAAACGTAATACCTGATTTGCTGGAATGGGTGAATGTCTCTGACGAAGGTTCAGCATCTGCAAAAAAAAGATGGAGACCGCCATATTTAGTAAAAGCTGAAACTATGCCCCATACAAATTTTGCTACCAAAGTCAAAAGGCACAGGAGTTGGGCTACTATCAAGTATAACCACGAAGAGGATCATTATTACGCAAGAGTATCACTAGGGGGAGTAGTAACGATACTTATGAGAGAATGATTGAGCTCAGAGGCTGCTGTGCTGTTGGCTATGTTGTACAGGAAGCAAAGCCGTGTTATATAAGACAGGTGTAGATTTTATGAAAGGGGTTCTTTAGGAGAACAAAGCACCAAAGTAACAAAAATATAAATATAATATCTACTAGTGGGAAGCATAGAGTTTAGGCCAGAAAGGACAGGAGGCTCGGAATGCATGGACATAGGGGCTCATGCAGAGAGCATAGATAAGGATATAGCGCCATCTTCTGGCGAAAAAACTAGGCAGAAATCCTGAAACTCGGGAGAAAATGGCGCGATTTTTAAAAGTGCTCTGAAAATTTTTCAGAGCTGTAAAACTCGGCAAACTCGTGGCGAGAACCTGAAACTCGCCATGCTAATATAGCGTGGTATTCCAGAAGCTCCGAATCGCTGGAACACGCCAATATGTGCATTAGTATGGCGAGTTTCAAATAGCCAGGAAAAGTTGGCCGAAATGAGTTAACGACGTTCTCTGCATAACACCTTCACTAAGGCCAATCTGTGGCTATTTTACAGCCATTTTAAACTTTTTTAACGTTCCTCTCTGCATAAGCCCCATAGTCTTATAAAAACATCAAAGAAAAAATTTATTAACTTCACATCTAACCTACACTTATTTATATTAAAGATGTTACTTTTTTTACTTGATCAATGCTAGATGTCATTGGTTTGTTTTTGGTTTGTGGAGTGCAATCAAAGTTGTTACAAAGCAACAAGTGCAGAACTAGCATTTGAACTGAAACCATGAAGAGACTTTGTGGGCTGAACACTTTTGCGCTTCCTTCTAAAATCACGTAAGTGGTTGAAGGATTTAGATTTCGTATTATTTGATTCACACACAGAAGAATCACTGAAGGAGCACTGGGAACTCCCTAATTTTATATACTGATTTCAACAAGACCATAAGAGTATTGATGCTTTGAAAATTACATACAGTTCCAAAATCATCATTATTCATTTTTCACCTTAATAAGACATCACGGGATGGTATACAGTATAAACATTAGACACTTGAATATTTTATAATGTTTTATATTATCCAAACCATTTCAGTGCAATCTCTGCACTTGTTGCTGCATTGATCAATCCAGTGTCCTCAGTCTTAGAGGTGAAAGTACCCCTGTCCTTGCACCTGTTCCTATCCCTTACCAATCCACTTCCCTTAGAATCTACTGGTCACATACCATTGCTGTGGCTATTGCTGCTGGCACCACCACATAGGGTGCTATGGTCAGTGCAACAGTTATTGAATTTGCTACACTTGTTGTTGCAGTGGCAATTGTTTTTCTTGTTGTATTTCTCTCCACACCTTCCCTTGCAGGAGTTCTCTGTGTAAAGGAAGGAACAGTTGCACTCAATGAAGTACAGTAAGAGAAGATTAAATTTTTGGAGGGAACCAGACAAACTATTAAACACTTTGGTTAATTGAGAAAAGTTAATATACCATTTGCAGAGCTATAGCCGCTAAGAAGAGGGTTAGCCCATAGAAGTATCACCCACAGGGGTCATCGTCTTAGAATAGGGAGAATGTAGAATGTTACTGCTAAATCAAGAAAACACCCAGAAGTTGATTAAAAATAGATATTGGAGGACAACTTAATACCTGATTTGCTAGAATGGGTGGATTTCTCTGAGGATGGGTCAGCATCTGCAAAAAAAAAATGAAGACCGCCATATCTAGTTAAAGCTTGAACCAGGCATCAATACAAATTTCTCTACCAAAGTAAAAAGACAGGTGCTATACTGCTATCAAGTATTGTCACATAGACATAGACGATAATTATTACCCAAGAATATGCCTATTCCAGAGAGTCATTTGCCATAAATGTACAGTAGCTCAGCCCTGAAGTTCACTTATTTTTCTTCCACCAAGTCATCAAAATGAGATGCTACTCTTTGGTTCTGAGGACCATAACATATTTATTTGCCAATTACTACCGCTACTTTTTGAATGCCACATTTACCAATTCTCCCTGCTATTAATAGGAAACACCTTCTAGATGTAGCCTTGTTTCCCCCCTCCTCTGGGAGATTCTACCTGTTGCTACATGGTTGGTGTATGTATGGTGCTGAGCATACCTGTGAGGTGAGGAGAAACTGATATGGGGCAATAGGACAGGCCTTTGGGGTGGTCTTTAGTTCTTTACTCGTTGGTACAGCGCCTCCAGCCGTGATAGGATCCTATGGGTAGGATATCAGCTCCCATCACTGCATTCAGTCTCCCTCCTGCTCAGTAACTGACACACAGGCAGGGGTATTGTGAACATACAGCTTTATTATTAATACTGCAGCAGCTCCTTCTTACAGCATAGAATACTGTCCACAGTTCCAGGAACTCTGGATGGTGCTCGCCTAGTATCATGGGCTCAGTTTTGGTGGTCTCTAGGCCAGCCGGCCTAGAGTAAGCATGCTTTCCAAGCAATGGGGAAGACTGACAGCTCCTTCCTTACTCCAGGAGGAGCAGAGGAAAAGACTGTCCCTCCTCACTCCATGGGGAGCAGAGTCAGACTACTAACTTTTAGCTACTCCCATAGAAAGCTCTGGAAGGGGCAGACTCATGGACTGTACCTACCTACAAGGGGTTGTACACAGGCCATGAGTCACCACCTACCTTCCTTCACATTCAAGGGAAGCAGAAGGGGGGGGGGGTGTCACTGGCCCATAGATTAACCTGCTAATGCCTGGAACTTAACAGGACTTACATAGCAGATACACTATGTGGGGAGAAACAGGTACTATGGAACATACTATGTTATATAGATGAAGCCATGACAAAAGAGTAACTGAGCCAAGAAGTTGCTTGAGTACAGAGCAAGAGATATCAACCGAGATCAGCGAGATTTGGAGTTCTACAGCACAAAAGTCATTTTAATGAACAAGTTGTGATGATCAGTGAGACCCCATTGAAGTCTATGAGATTCTGATGCTATCAATCACTGAAACAATCAGTAACACTCACACAAAATCAATATAAATGATGCAGGAATTCAGAATACAGTTTCTTGAAGGAGACCAAATACGGATACACACGTCTTAGTTAAGTTACAATTTACAAAGTTAAGGACAATCTATTATCTGATTTACCATGATGGTGAATGTCTCTGCATAAAAAGAATGAAACCACCATATTCAGTAAAAGCTACTGTAGAACCAGACTCCATTTCAATGCAAATATCTTCACTAAAGTAATAAAGAGTCGAGCCACTATTAAGTTTAATCACAAAGAGTGTAATTATTACCCAATATTAACCCAATTCCAGAGAGCACCTGCAATAAATATAGCTCAGCCCTGTGGTTCACATTTATCTTGCCCCAATCTATAAATGAGAGAGGAAATTCAGAATGTCTCCAATGTAATCAAATACTGATACACATGTATTAGTGAAGTATCACTAGGGGGAGTAGTAATGGTATTTATGAGATAATGATTGAGCTGAGAAGCAGCTGTAGAGAGATCTCTAGAAACGCATCTCACATGGAGATGCTGGAATGTAAATTCTTATTTTGATAAATGATAGTAATGACATATTTGGTGAGTGTCTATCAGAGGTGTGCTGTGCTTCAGATAATCTGTGAATGATGACATTTCAACAATTTAGACCAGACATTTGATTTATTGTGTTCTAATACTCATTAAAGACTACGATACAAGTGATTCCCTTTGCTACCTACCTCCAGATGCAATAAAGTGAAATAATTCATATACAGTATGTTAGTCTCCTCTATCATTTGTAACATTCCATAACAGTATATTTAGGGCTAATTTAACGGCATATAACACAACATTATTCGAACTTATAGTTTCACAGTGATCAAAGTAGCTCTACAAAGTATTGATACTGGGCCTGATGGGGAAAAGCTATCTATCTTAGATGCATCAAACTGCGATGGACCAGAAATGCTTTAATTAACGGCAAAAAAATATGCATTATTAGTAACCCAAGCAGCCAGCTACCGTAGTTATTGCCAACCCAAGAATAGGTGACCAATAAGCGTTATTACGGATTAAACTACACTAATTACCCCCCTTGCATACCTAAAGGGCTAATAAGGCACTGCATGCCTATGATTTACTAAACTCTAAGGCACACAAGGGGTTCACCCACCACCCCCCACCCAGGAGACTTAAACACCCTCCTGAGACACCTACCTCTAAAGTCCCCTCCAATGTATCTTAGTTATATCTCTAGAGGTGGTGGTTGGGGGGCACAGCCCTTTTAGTCAAAGGTGGCTTATAGAGCTATAGACTAATATACTAAGCCAATATATTATATTATCAATGATTAAAAACTTAAACCAATTACACAATTACAATGTTTTGCATATTCTATATTCAGTTTAAACAATCTAAAAAAGAAGCATTACTGTTAGGAAAAACATTAATGTGATCCCCTCTTTCTTAGACGGGGTCCCCCACTGTTTTGCCTCCTCTGCTCATCGCCCTCATCCACTCTTTCCAACCCCTCCACTCCCTTCACCACCACTTTGCTCATCGCCCTCACGGCCACCATAATTTCTTCCACTCCGCAAACTTCCTCCACTCCTAATACTCTCCACACTCCTCCCCTCGTCCATCTCTCATAAAAATCACACACACTAACAATAATACACAATCTCACTACAAAAAAACAGAGACACAACCAACTTACAAACAACTCCCAAACTACAGAAAGAAACCACACAATCACCCACAAAAACAAATAGCTCAAGACAAACCACATATATATGGCAAAAACAGTAAAAAACAAAAAACAAACTCACAAATCTTCCAAATTCTTATGGATTTATAAAATAATTTAAACTAGGGCCAATAATATTACTAACCGGATTGCACCAAGCATTCCAAAAGTTGGTGAACCAGGTGAGAGCTGGTTAGAGAAAATACGTATTCCTGACTTTGTGAAATGCGGAAGATGTACATTTTGCTATTATGGAACTAGTAATAAATCATTTTTTTCACAGTACACTAAACAAACCTTCAGAATTAATACACCTATTAATTGTGGTAGTGAAGGGGTTATCTGTTAACTTGTCTCTGTAAAAAAAAATATGTTGGAAGAAATAAAAGATGCTTGAAACAAAGAATAGGAGAACATTGCAGAAATATTTTGAAGGGACTTTACACTCATAATGTGTCAAGTCATTTCAAGAGATATCATAATAGCCAATTGGATGGGCTAACCTTCATGGGTATCGGTTGAATAGAATTAGGAATTAGGGAGGTGACATAGTCCAGAAAATTTCCCTGCGAGAAACAATGTGGATTTTCAAATTAAAAACCCTTATTCCTATAGGATTGAATAGCAATATAGATCTGACCAGTTTTCTAAAGTAACCTTGAATTCTCTCTGAAAGAAATAATTTCTAGGAATACCATTGCAAAAATGACCCTCCGATTTTGTAAGAAATTCCGAAAGAATAGGAGGTTTTCTCAAATGTTAACCAATGTATATCATCATATGTTTCCTAAATCAGTCTTTTATTTTAATGGTTGGTGTAAGAGATGAGTGCAGAGGTACGCAATGGAGACTGGTTTTAAGGTGAAATTAAATAAGGCTTTATTGCGCCTGTTGCTTTAAACACAGCAAACATGTGAAAATCCACAAACAAAATCTGCTCCACGTTGGAGTATATTTACACTTGTAGTCCAGCGATTCACCAGCCCAAATCATAGAAACATTTATATATGTATAGAGAGACATAGATAATCGGTCTTATAAGAAAAGTCTTATCTGTCTCGTAATTGTAGGGGGAAGGCTTCTCTCTTTCCTGGGTTGCTGCCTTTTCCTCAGGCTATCTCAGCATTCAGGTGTAGAAGTCTTGTGAGCTCCAGACATATGTGATCCCTCTGTCAGTCTCATCTGTGAGACTCTGGAACCTCTGCTCTGTCTGTTTCCTAGGTCAGCCCAGTTGTGGACTAAGGAATCTCTCCTTCCTGTCTCAGGAGGAGCCTTTTCTCTAACAAACCTCCAATCAGCCAGTTGCTGGTCAATTAACCAGCACACTGCTGGATTAGAAGCAAGTTTTCTTAAAAGAGATGAGCCCCCTGTTGCATACCTCCCCTGTTTGTGGGAAGCTCGGGCTTGCTACGGCCAAAGCCCATCTTTCCACTCTCATTTGAGATATCTCAGTGACTTGAATGAGAGTGGATGCAGGAGGAGAACCCTCAGTCCCGCTGGGATTGGAGCCCTTCCTCCAGTTTAGTAGTGTCTCCTCTAGAAGGTTCTTGAGATCAGCAGTCCCCAGTCGCTCAAGGAGAACCTTTCTACTGACCATGTGGTCATGAGCTTTCCCTTGTGTCGGGCGCTCCTCTTTTTGTAGGCAGACTGTATGGTGACAGTTGCAGAGCTTTTATGCCAATCGCTTTCTTTCGCCATCTTCCCCATGTACTCCACTTTAGCACCAAATGTCCACTTCATGGTATCACAAGAGCGCCCAAGAACAGCCCCCGGAGCCCTTAGTTCATGAAGCTGTCTTCCTGCACTTTTCCCATTCAATGTAGTTTCCAGTTCAGCTTCTTTGGGATTGAATTGCGATGCGATTCCAGCTCCATTTCCAGAGAACGTCCAATCTTTTCAGCTTCCTCAGCTAAGGATTCTTCTGGCTTTGATTCTGCACTCCTACCTCTACCCTGTTGGGTGGCTTCAGGTTTGGCTAGTGCCTTCTTAGGTGGCTCAAACTTTGTAATCTTGTTTTGAAGGTGAGTGGTGTCCCCAGCTCTCACTGTACCCTTGTCCTCACAGGCATTAGTTACTGTGGGATACCGATGCTTGGGCAGAGCC
Source organism: Ascaphus truei (assembly GCF_040206685.1). Lineage (NCBI taxonomy): Eukaryota > Metazoa > Chordata > Amphibia > Anura > Ascaphidae > Ascaphus > Ascaphus truei. The sequence goes on from NC_134485.1 coordinate 342,851,352, forward strand.
AATACCTTTTTCCATATTGAAGCATCTGTAAGTTACTGGTCTGCAGAGTCTCACTCTGTTTCTTGAGTGTATCCTGCCATTCTCCTTTCAGGGTCTTTATTTCTTCCCTGTGCTTTCTCTGAGCTTGCTTCCACCTATCATTCATTATTTTGTTGAGCACTGTGAACTTCTTCGCTTGGGCCGCAGACACTCGTCTCAGTTTCTGGACCTTTTTACGCTCCCTCTTGTACCAAGTCACCTGGCCTCTAAGCTTAGCCTCTAGCGATGCTTTGGTGATGGTCAGGGTAGCCTTCAGTTTATCATGCTGCTTTGCGCGGACACACTGGGTAATCAGACGTTCCTGCAGCACTTGTATGTCATTAGCTGCCTGCAGATTTTCTTCCTGCAGAGTTTGCTGCTTCTCGTTGGCATTCTGGAGGTGTGTATGCAGACCTTGCAGTTGGTTCTGCAGTCGGTGCTCTGCTTCAAACGTCTCCTCTTCCAACAGTTTCTTTATTTTTTCAAGCTTGTGCAGCTTTTCATTCTTTCCATTGACGTGGTCTGTCAACTCAGAATTTTCCTTTTTTAATCTTAAATGTTCTCTTTTTTCAGTCTCTGTACTATTCAGGGCCTCCTTGCAGTCCAACTTCCATTTTCGCACATCTGCTTGGAGGCTGGCTGTCTCAAGGAGTGAGACTTCCATCTCCAGGTTGAGGAGAAGGTTGAAGCTCCTTCTGAGAGACTTTGAGATCTAAGTTAAGATGGAGAATAGTTTTCTTTGAAATGTCCAGCTCCTCAGCGAGACTGTGAAGTTCCTTTCTGGAGACTTCCAGTTCTGTGCGGCAGCTGTTGATCTCATGATGTGAGGCATCCAGTGCTCTGCGGAGTGTATGAACCTCCTTCTGAGATACGTCCACCTCTGTCCGGACACTGTTGACCTCCTGTTGTGAGGCATTCAGTTGTATGCGAAGAGTGTGAACCTCTTGCTGAAAGACTGTAATCTCCTTCAGTGCCTCCTCATACTTCTGCTTCAGCTTAGCCATCATTTTATCAGATTGGCTCTGCTTTTCCACCATGGTGGCATTAGTAGTGTTTGCAGCATCTAGCTCTGTCTTGAGATCGTCCAATTCTGTCCTGGCCAAAGAGTACATTGTGAGCACATATTTTTGATGCTTCACGTTATTTTTCAGTAGCTCTGCGTAATCATCTTTCTTTCGTTTCAATTGTTCACGGAGCATATCCCACTTCTCACACCATATGTAAGAGATGTGTGCAGAGGTACGCAATGGAGACTGGTTTTAAGGTGAAATTAAATAAGGCTATATTATGCCTGTTGCTTTAAACACAGCAAACATGTGAAAATCCACAAACAAAATCTGCTCCACGTTGGAGTATATTTACACTTGCAGTCCAGAGATTCACCAGCCCAAATAATAGAGACATTTATATATATATATATATATATATATATATATACACATTGGTCGACAAATCACCAAAAAATCTACTCGCCGACCAAAAAAATCTACTCGCCACCTAGTACCACACGTGTGCTGCTTGGGCCAATAGGAGCTCGCCATGATGTTAAATCCACTCGCCCGGGGCGTGCAAATGTATAGGTTTGTCGAACACTGTATATATATATATATATATATATATATATATATATATATATATATATATATATATATATCACAAAAAAGACATAAAATAATGAAGCAGCGCCTCTAATATATCCTAAACAAAGCTGAAGAAGAATGAACCTGTAGATACACCCAATGGGGTGATAAGAAAAAAGCTAATTAAAAAATGAACCCAATTATATAAATGTGATAGCAATCAACAACAATTATTGATAAAACATAATACTAATAAAAACTGTAAATATAAAATAGTTGTGATGCCACAATAAGTAAACTTGTTACTAAAAAACCTAATTTTAAAAGTCCTTTGAAAAAACACAGTCCTGTTCCAAAAGTAATGTCTCCAGGTGTTTTGCAGCCCGTTTCAAGGGTTCACTACTCCCTTATTATACCGATGAAAAGAGAAAAAAAAGAAAACAGGCGCACACCTAGTGCATTAACATAATAACAAGTGTTTATAGAACATTAAAATCAACAAATGCCCACTCACAAAAGTACTGATTAAAATAGCAGATATGAGATTGGCTCTCATGTGCCAGAAGTGCCGTCCGATCAGGGTAATGGCGTCCGCTCGCGTCTCTCATCCATGCAGTCAAATACCGGAAGTGATGTCTCTCCAGATCGGCACTTCAACACAGGAAGTCCCTCTGGGAACCAGCAACAGCCACACCAGGTTCTCAGTGCCAGCAATACAACACGGCGGAGCAGGAACCAAAGTTCTTACACCAACAGCAACAGAAGGTCATGGGCAAGTGACGGCTTCTCTCAAACCACCTGTGTTGAAGCGCCGATCTGGAGAGACGTCACTTCCGGTATTTGACTGCATGGATGAGAGACGTGAGCGGACGCCATTACCCTGATCGGACGGCACTTCTGGCACATGAGAGCCAATCTCATATCTGCTATTTTAATCAGTACTTTTGTGAGTGGGCATTTGTTGATTTTAATGTTCTATAAACACTAGTTATTATGTTAATGCACTAGGTGTGCGCCTGTTTTCTTTTTTTTCTCTTTATATATATATATATATATAAAGAGAAAAAAAAGAAAACAGGCGCACACCTAGTGCATTAACATAATAACTAGTGTTTATAGAACATTAAAATCAACAAATGCCCACTCACAAAAGTACTGATTAAAATAGCAGATATGAGATTGGCTCTCATATATATATATACAAATAAATCTGTATGCTCATCTGCATGTCTTAGGCAGGTCTGCAACCCTACCTTTCACCATTATCATCCAGCATACAGCACTTCCACTGCAGCAAGGGATTCTGGGAAATGACATGCAAATGAGCACACAGTGCCACTTTTTGCTTCAAAAACCATTTTTAACATGGTTCCCTATAGGCTTAAGCTTGCTGAATGGTCACAGCTTTGAGCACAGCCAGGGTTAAGGTGCATACCCAGAAAACCACTCACAGACAGCTGTTTCGACCTTAATGGGTCTCATCAGTGTGGGGTTGATTGACTGGGTATGCAAAAGAGGCTATGGGATATATATATATATATATATATATATATACATGGATATACATATACATATTATCTATGTCTGTATATATATATATATATATATATATATATATATATATATATATATATATATATATATATATATACAGACATAGATAATCAGTCTTATAAGAAAAGTCTTATCTGTCTCGTAGTTGTACGGGGAAGGCTTCTCTCTTTCCTGTGTTGCTGCCTTTTCCTCATGCTATCTCCGCATTCAGGTGTAGAAGTCTTGTGAGCTCCAGACATCTGTGATCCCTCTGTCAGTCTCATCTGTGAGACTCAGGAACCTCTGCTCTGTCTGTTTCCTAGGTGAGCCCAGTTGTGGACTAAGGATTCTCTCCTTCCTGTCTCAGGAGGAGCCTTTTCTCTAACAAACCTCCAATCAGCCAGTTGCTGGTCAATTAACAGCACACTGCTGGATAAAAGGCAAGTTTTCTGAACAGGGATGAGCCCCCTGTTACAGTTGGTTTTGTAATGTTTGATATTTTAAGACTAGGGTGTATCCATGTTCCATAGATCTCCAGATATATCCCAGTCACTGTGTTTGCATATTTTCAATAAAGTTTTTTTTTAGTGTAAGCACGGAAGTGAGTATATTAGGAGGGGAATCATGGACATTATTTATATACCCCTTAGGAAGAAGGAACCCTCCTTCGAAATGCGTAGGGTGATGGAGGACCGGATACTGTGTGGCACCCAAGAACCGGAAGTGACGCAAGACGCCGGCTGGTACGGCATGGTGGAGTCGCGATGACCGGGGGGAGCTGATAGTAACCGACTGATTCTCTTTTTAAAGTGTGTATACGCAGTATACGTGTGAGGATATACCTTTTTGAAAAAAGCTTTACATAACGCATTATTTAAAGAAGGAGCTTTGTTTTGCCTGCCAGTTATTCTCCTGCTGCATGCTGTTGAGAGGGAGCAAAGAAACCTTTATGTGCCTGAACGCAGGCACTTGCATGTAAGTGCATATCTCACCATTTGCATTTGTGGAAATCTCCTTTGAACGTGCTTCAGAACTATTTCTTCTTTTTTTATTTCTTTTTTATTTGAGGTGCGCTGAATCATTTTTCCTGAAGTCGCTATTGCCAGCGAGGCTACCACTGGCTGCATCATCCCCCTGCAACAGGCATACCTTTACTCTAATGCATGAGCCGTGAGGATTGCACACTCCATGATTTTGTATCATCTCTCTCACTTTTTCATGGGTTTCTCCCCAACTAGCTAATTACAGCTTCAGTAAAATGCTGTTTATGCCCAATACATTGTTCTATTTTTTTCTACTTGCAGTGCAAGATCAATCTCCTTCAATTTCAAAAGTTTAGGCAGATCTACTACCTGATGAAAGGTTATGTGGGCTTGAAACATCGTTTTCCTGAGGTCTGCCTACTCTTTTGAAATGAAAGGTGCGCTGTTCCCTTATCCCCTTCGTTTGTTTATATCTCCCTGGTTACAACGGGGTTAGAAGTTACATTTTGGTCCAGATTCAGCATACCACACTGGCTTCATCCTTGGACCTTAGCCAATATGATGATGAGAGAATAAAGAATAAATGCAAGTGTTTTGTAGCTATCTGAAATGTATTTGATTGATTGTGACCTTAATATACTGTGAAGTGTTGTCTACTTTCGATATCATACAAATGTGCTGGATGTGAGTCAGTGCTGGTACGGAGTGAGGATTATTGGTTAGGCTCTTTTCTTACATAGACATAGGTGATAGTCATGGCAGCAGTCCTCAAACTTCTCACAAGGCTCATTGCACTGACAGCTATAGGACTTGTTTGGCTTGTCTCCACAGCGATTCTTACATGAGTCCTCGCAACCTGAAGAAGGAAAACAAAAAGCAGAGGTCACATCTTCTCTGTAAACAACAGTCCTAAAGACTCTGTGTTTGTATAGAAGGCATGTACATGCTCATGCTAAATCCATGTAATCCTGAGATTAATATCAAGTCCTTGTTTTCTAACATTATTCTGTATTTCTCTGGAAAATAGAGACATGTAGAAACTATACAGAGGTATAATCTCATGCTGACATGGAGTCATGTTAGCAATACACAGTAGGATACAGAAACACTGCAAAATACACACATGTAAGTCCCACTTTATTATGTAAACTATACTGATGTCAAATAAAAGTCCCTATGTTATTTTTCTTCAACATCTACCTCTCTATCCCTTATGGACTTGGATGGTGCCCACACCTGGCAATTCCAATCAGGAGTTGAGTGTTAAATAACACTTGAAAAAACATGGTTTTATTCAAATGTTAGTCTTCCCATAATGATGTCTACACAACCCATGTCTACACAACCTTCAATACCAGACTGGCTTGAGCTGAGGTGCTACCTATGGTAGAGCTTTATGATACCATATGGATTATTGGATGACAGGCAAGCCGTTAGAGTATAGTGAAATCGTTAACGTCAATGGAGTGACGATGCCTTTTCCAAGATGTGTAATTAATAGTTAGTGCCTCTATGCACTTCTTTAGGAGGTAGCTGTTAACCACTTGACTGTCAAAGAAGTCAACCTACATACTTGTGTACTGCCCTATTGTTATAGAATAGGAAGAACAACTGTAGCCTTGGCTTCACAGTCATCTGTTCACATATTCAAGTGTATTGCTTTATTTAAACTTCTTGAACAGCAAGAAATCTTTGCTCACAAAAGCTAGAACTCATATTTCTACATATCTCTCACAGTATATGTGGTGCAATTCAAGTCAAAACAATAAAGTTTCAATTAACTCATGATCCAGAAAGCTTGCAACCTTCTATAATCCAAGGCATACAGATAACCTCACTCCAATAGATGCCTTATATTTTGATAACCTACTCCTTGGGAGAATCAGCTGTGCTGAAGGGGGTGATGCTTAATGCACATTGTTGTAAACCCTGCATGTTGAATCTGATTATGTCAGCCTTCAGACCCCAGATCCCATCTGCTTGAACAGCTGAACAGAAGCTTCTGGGAGCTGTGCTGCTATAACTATGTAGGGCAGAGCTAAGAAAGTCCTCTCAGGGCACAGCTCTGTATTTGGCAGTGAGCCTCATTCAATAATGCTGCCTGACTGTCCAAAGGCCACTTCTGCATCCCTAGCTGGGGATGGCAAGGGAGTCCCTGAGTAATGTAGGCTTTCCCCCCCTTTTCCTTAGAGCTCAACGGTTACACAATTATCTAGCTATTAAATGCACAATGCACGCATTCATTCTGCCACCTTTTTTGCATTTTGTAAATACTTTTGTTAGTTATGGATTTTCAGTTTTAAACAAAGGATGGGGGAAGTGAGATAGAGGGATAAAGAAACTAAAAAAAGAGAGGGGCACATGAAGGAAAGAGAAATAAAGGGGAACATACAGTTGGTTTGCATTCATCTGAATGATTCTGCTACTTATTTAATGATTTGAATAGTTACACATTCATTCCCTTACTTTCAAACACACAATTAGGCCTCGGACATGGTCAAAAAGACCGTGCTGAGCCGCGCTGAGGGGAAACATTATCCCTATCAGCGCGGCTTTAGACGGCGCTTCCACAGGCGTGCGGAGGCGTGTGGAAATGCAGGAGACAGGCAAGTTTACATTTTGCCGCTCATGCAAGCGCAGGGCCGGTCACGTGACTGCCAGAAGCCAATGGCAGTCCGTGACGTCGGCGCCGTGACGTGGTGCGCTGGCCCCGCCTCCCAATCCGCCTCCAGGCCCGCCTCCGGAAAGCCTCCTACCCGGCACACAAGCGCGCTCGCTGACGCTCATGCAGGGACAAGAAAAATCTCCTGCTTGAGCAGGAGAGCATGAGCGTCAGCGCTGCCCAGCGCCGCTCCCTGCACCATGTCCTAGGCCTTACTGATATTCATATACTCAGTTGCATAACCAATGTTACTCAGTTAGTTACACTTTAAATTATTCATAAAAACAGTGTAGAACCCTTTATGCAAAATGCTATTATTTATCCATTTTTTATATTAACTGAAAACAACCAACCTGTAACTGTGAAGACACAATATGAACATACCAAGTATATACACGGTTGATCACCCTCTTCTCCTAAACATTCTCCACTCCATTGGCCTCTGTGATGCAGCCTACTCCTGGCTTAGGCCCTAACTTTACAACGGCTTCTTCTGTGTTTCCTTCTCCGGTTTCTCCTCTTCTTCACTCCCTTGGAGTCCCGTGAGACTCTGTCCTTGGTCCTCTGCTATTCTAACTCTACACCTCTTCTCTTGGTGAACTAATACAATCTTTATGCCGAAGACACACAAATGTATCCGTCCTCCGCTGACCTCTTCCCACTCTCCTGTCCTGTGTCCCCAACTGTCTCTCTGCAATCTCCTCCTGGATGTCTCTCTACTACCTGAAGCGTAATATGTCCAAAACAGAATTAATATTCTTTCCTCCTTCCAATGCCACCGCTGCAACAACACTCTCCCTCACTGTCAACAACATCACAATTTCCTCAACACTTCAAGCCCACTTTATAGGAGTCATCTTTGACTCTTATCTCTCCTTCATTCCTCACATTCAGTCCCTCACAAAATCCTGCCATCTCCACCTCCGAAATATCGCCCTTGTCTCACTTACGATGCAGCTAAAATGTTAGTTGGCTTTCCTCTTGTCCACATGTCTCAACTTCAATCCATCCAAAATGCTGCTGCTAGACTTATCTACCTCACTCACCGCTACACTTCTACTGCTCCACTTCGCATTGCCCTACACTGACTTCCCATAGCCTCTAGAATTAAATTTAAAACCCTAGTAATGACTTACAGAGGTTTCAATAACACTGCCCCCCCCCTAGGCCTTGGCCATGTTTGGCGCTTGCTGGCGGAAGCGTGCTGCCGCACGCTCCCGCTCAGCACTGAGCCCCTACAGCCACAATTAGAGCGGCTTGCGGAAGCACAGGTCTTAGGGGAATTTATGCCCATGACATCTGCCTTTCTTCCCACTTTTATACCTCCTCCCACTCTCATCTGCAAGACTTCTCCAGTGCTGCCCCCTCTCTCTGGAATTCCCTACCACGTATCATCACACTCTCCCCCAGCTTTCAGGTGTTTAAAAACTCCCTGAAAATTCACGATTTCATGGAAGCCTACTCGCCATACCTCTAACATTCAACTCCCCTCCCTCCAACCCCACTGGGATCAGCTGTGTGGCTGGACCAATCTCCACTCTATGTAACATCCACCCCCCAAAAAAACCTTAATGGCTTCAGTTGTCAGACTGGGACATATTTTAACCTGAACTACACCTTATCACACAATGAGCAGCAACCTTACCTTCCTGTTTCAACATTGTCCCTCATTCCCCCTAGATTGTAAGCTCTCATGAGCAGGGCCCTCGTTACCTCTCTGTGAATGTTTGATATGTAATTCTGTATATGTAATTATCAATTCTCTGGGCCCCCATTGTACCGCGCTGTTGAATATGTTGGGGCTTCATAAATAAATGTTAATAATATCATTACTAGTCGGTACTCCACTTAATAGTTAGGATTCCGTCTAATTTAATTTATTGGAAGCCACAAATAAAAACATTTTTAAATGCACTATACAATTCTTCATTCCCATTACTTCTGTGGAAGGCAATGGTCGCCTTTTTAAAAGTGGCCAAAAACCTATTAGTTTACAGATATAAGACCTATTTAATATGCCATGAAGCAGTTTTGCAACGCTGAAGATGACTTCATCTCCATTTAAATGAATGAGACTAACATCCAGCAGAGGGAAGCCATTTCAGAGCATACTAAATAAGGAGCAGGTAACTAGAGTTCAGAAGTAACATGGAAATGAAAAGAAACACTCACTGCAGACTGCGTAAAATAGTTTGTTGTACATGTACCGCAAAATTAGAAACGAAAGGTATACAGGGATATATCCAATAAGTAAACACGGGAAGGATCTTGATCCAGGGAGAAATCTGATTTCCAATATTTGGAGTCAGGAAGGAATTTATATTTCCCCTTGTGAGATATCATTAGATAATGTTTCATTGGGGTTTTGTTTGCTTCATCTTAATCAATATATATAAATATCTGTAATCTAAATTTAGCATACAGTAGGTTAAATGTGATGGACGTACAGTATGTCTTTTTCAACCTCATCTTCTTTGTAACAATGTAACTAAAAGTGAGTATACTGCAATATATCAATGCTCTTTATGGTAGCAACTACTAATTTACTCAGATACAATACTACGCATTTAAACAATTAGTTTAGTGATTTTCAACCAGGGTTCTGCGGCTGCAGGGGGGTGGGGGGGGAAGCGTGACCACATGAACTGAACATTTTGTCTCCCATTTTCTTGGGTTCCGCACATTGTGGATCAGGTACACAGATTGTTGGGTGGGGCTGGGAATGACCAAGTGGTCTTGGTACAGGTTGGCACCAATGTGAAAGTTAGAGAAAGATGGGGGGCCTTAAAGAAATATGTCAGGGATTTAGACCACAAGCTTAAGGACCTCCAAAAGTAGTATTTTCAGAAATACTACCAGTGCCGTGTGCTACTCCAGGGAGCCAGTTGGAGCTTAGGGAGATTAAAGCATGGCTAAAAAAAATGGAGAATGATTTTTAGAGTACTGGGAGCCCGTCTCTGAGAGGTGCTATCTTAATAGTAGGGATGGATTGCACATCAACGAAGAGGGATTGTTGTGCTATGGAAGGAGAATGTTAAACAAGGCTGGAGAAGGTTTCAAACTAGGAAGGATGGGGGAGGTACAAGCAAGAGGTAATGGACTGGACAGAATAGGGAGGAATGGGGAAATACTGTAGCTATGGGTCATGGGGGTAGAGTGGGGAGAAGAGAAAGATTAGCAAGCAGGAATGCACTAATATTCAATACAGATAATACTAGAACCTTTCTAAAGACTAAAACCAATCAGAGGAGAAAGACAGGAGCAGATAAGATAATGTTGCAACCAGACTGTGCTTTTGTTAAGTGCATGCTTGCTGTATAGAAGCCTGACCGATAAAATGGGAGAGGCTGAATTAATAGCTAGAAGGGAGCAGTATGATATCATACAGTAGGTATTACTGAAACATGGTGTGATGAAACTCATAACTGGGCAGTTAATTATGGAAGAATAGAGCGAAGAGATGGTAGAGTAGGTTTTTACAGTATGTATTATACGGTACGTGAAATGTTTACAGTATGAAGGGATTGGAGGGAAAAGTACAAAGAAAAGGTTTGTAGGGATAAACCACCAAATATCTGTGAGATTGAGGAAGCCAAAATACTTTTGCAAATTGAGAAGGTATCAAAACTAGGTCATTTTTACATAATGGATGATTTAATTATCCGGAAATCGAATGGAGCAATGAGATTAGCATTACAACTAAAGGGAACAGGTTTTGGGTGTACTTCAAAACAATTAAATTACCCAAATTATTGATGAACCAACCAGGAGTCGGGCAATAATGGATTTGATAATGTCAAACAATGTAGAAGTTAAATAAATATTCAGGTACGGGAACATTTAGGAAACAGTGATCATAACATGGTTTAATTTGAAATAAATTATCAAAAAACATATTACATGGGTTCAACAAAGACTTTTAATTTTATAAAAGGCAGTCTTTAAAATATTGTTAGAAAAGCACACTTATCAGTATATACCTTTGGGTAATAAATATAAAATAAATAAGTCTATACCAATATGGCTAAATAAAGAGGTATGGGAGGAAAAGAAGAAGAAGCAGGGATTTAGATTCTTAAAAGTCAGAAGGGACAGAGGCATTATATCAGAATGATAAAGAATGTGACAAAAGTTGCAAAAAGGACAATCAAATTAGCAAAACTTGAAAATGAATGCAATAGAAAGTAAGATCAACCCTAAAAAGTTATTTAAGTATCTTTAAAAAATAAATATATATATATAGGACCCTTTCAGTGTGAGATGGGCAGGCAAATTATTGGTGATAAGAAAAAAGCAGAGACATTAAACAAATATATTGCCTCTGTATTTACCAGGGAAGAATCAATTGCAATAATAGTGACGCAGGAGGAAGCCACAACCTCTCTATTAATGAACAATTGGTTAACTGAGGAAGAAGTGCATAGGCTGCTTCATAAAATTAAAGTTAACAAGACACCTGGCCCTGATGGCATATATTTAAGAGTTCTTAAGGTGCAAAATGCAGTAATAGCCAAACAATTACAGTTAATATTCAAGGACTTTATTTCCACAGTCTCAGTACCACAAGATTGGTGTAAAGCATGTGGTGCCTGTATTTAAAAAGGGGGCTAGATCACAACCGGGGAACTACCGACATGTAAGCCTAACATCAATAGTGGTGAAGCTACTTGAAGGATTAGTGTGGGATAATATTCAGGAATACCTAATGGAAACAAAATTATTAGTAATGGTCAGAATGGATTTCTGAAGAATAGGTTGTGCCAAACTAACCTTATTAGTTTATTTGAGGAGGTAAGTAGAAATTTAGACCAGGAAATTCAGTTGATGTGGTCTACTTAGATTTTGCAAAGCCTTTTGATACAGTTCCAAACAAGAGGTTAGTGTACAGAATAAAGCAAATTAGACTCAGTAAAAATATTTGCACCTGGATTGAAAACTGGTTGATGGATAGACACCAGTGAGTTGTCGTAAATTGAACGTTTTCAGATTGGGCTAAAGTTGTGAGTGGAGTCCTTAGGGATCGGTACTGGGACCCCTGATTTTGAACTTGTTTATTAATGACCTTGAGGTTGGCATCTAGAGCAAAGTCTCCATCTTTGCTGATGATACTAAATTGTGAAAGGTAGTGGAATCAGAGCAGGATATGATTTCTCTCCAGAAGGACTTGGAGAGACTGGAAACTTGGGCAGGTAAATGGCAGATGAGGTTTAGTACAGATAAATGTAAGGTTATGAATTTGGGGAACAAGAATAAACACGCAACTAACTAATTAAATGTTGATCAATTAGGAGAATCCTTGATGGAGAAGGATGTAAGAGTGCTTGCAGACTTCAGGCTTAGCAATAGTGCCCAAAGTCAGGTGGTACAGTAGCTGCAAAGGCAATCAATATCTTATCTTGCATTAAACAGGGAATGGATAGAAGGGAAGTAAACATAATTATGCCCCACTAAAACCACACCTTGAACCTGGAGTATAATTTTGGGCACCACTCCATTGAAAAGACAATATGGAACTAGAAAAAGTGCAGAGAAGAGCCACCAAATGAATAAAGGGGATGGACAATCTATCTTTTGAGGAGAGGCTACCTAAATTAGATTTGTTTATATTAGAAAAGAGGAGTCTAAGAGGGGATATGATAATTATATAAAAAATATATTCAGGGACAATACAAGGAGCTTTCAAAAGAACTATACATCCCAATGACACAACACTGGGTCATACCTCATATTGTTGGAAAGGAGATTTCACAAGCAACAAATAAAAGGGTTCTTTACCATAAGGGCAGCTAAAATGTGGAATTAATTATCTATGACGCCTGTGATGGCAGATGCAATAGATACCTTCAAAATAGTTTGGACATCTTTTTAGAAAGGAAAGATATACAGGGCACGATATACTGTAGCAAATAAGTACAAATGGGAAGGATTCTGATCCAGGGAGTAATCTGATTGTCATTATTGGAATTTATTTTTCCCCTTATGAGATATCCTTTGATTATATTTCACTGGCGTTTTTTGTTTGTCTCTCTCTGGATCAATATACTGGAAGTACAAATATGGGATAAAGTATCTGTCATCTATATTTAGCATACTGTAGGTTGAACTTGATGGACGTACATCTTTTTTCAACTTCATCTACTATGTAACTATGTAAGGTAAGGAGTCTACAAGGAATCAATTTGGATTAGGTTCTTGCAACAACAAACAAATATGGAAGAAAATGGACAGTCTTTAAAACATTGGTGTATACCCTCGGGAAATAACGAAAAAAGTCTAAACCAATGAGGCTAAAATAAACAGGTAGGTAAAGAAATTGAAAGGAAGAGGCAGGCATTTAGATTATTAAAGTCAGAAGGGACGGAGACATCTTATGAGAATCATAAGGAATGTAACACAAGTTGCAAAAGGGTAATTTGTTTAGAAAATAATTGAACATGAAAAAGGATTGCAATAGAAAGTAAGCTCAACCATCAAAAGTTCTTCAAGTTCATTAATAACAAAACGATTAGAAAAGAGAATATAGGACCCTTACAATGCTAGATGGGCAGGTAAATGATTAGATATAATTAGAAGGCGTAGGTATACATTCTTTGCCTTTGTATTTACCAAGGTGTAGTCTTTGCAAAAATATTGCATCAGGAGGAAGAAGTGCAAAGGTGTCTATGATAAAATAAAGATAAATTAAACACCTGGCCCCGATGGTATGTGCCTAAAGGTTCTTAGGGATCTAATTTCAGTAATAGCCAAACAATTACATTTAATATTCAAGGAATCAATTTCCACAAGCTCAATACCACAAGATTGGCAAAGAATTTGTGGTACCTGTATTTAAAAAGGGAACTAGATTACAACCAGAGAATTACAGACCTGTTATTCTGACCTCAATAGTGGAGAAGCTACTTGAAAATTTAGTAAGGGATAATATTCAGAAATACCTAATGGATAACAAATTTTTTAGTAATAGTCATCATCGATTTATGAGCGATAGGTCATGCCAAACTAACCTTCCTGAGTAAAAATATTTAGGTAGGCATTATTTATCTTGCAACCTGTATATGCAGCCTCAAATATGTAGGCAAAACATGGAGGGAATTGAGGGTAAGTATTCTCGAACATCTAGGCACCATTTGGAATGCTGTGGACGCGCCACGTAAGAAACAAACATGTAGGTGACATAGGTTAGTATCATGTTTCAAGGTACTGATCATATTCCGCAATCTATAAGAAGAGGTGATTGGGATAAAGCGCTGCTACAAATGGAGGCTCACTGGATATATATTTTAAACACTCTGAGCCCATCAGGGCTTAATGAAGGGTTTATGTACGCTCCCTTTCTGTGAGTCAATTTTCCTGACTGTTCTTAGTCTCAGCTATTACACCACTTAGTTATTTATATGTAATACCTTTATCATAACTATAGGGATACACTCCACCCCGTAGTTAGTAGTTTTGCAATTTAAGCCCAGCACAAGGTGTTTTATGTAACTAGCATCACGGGCTGCCATGACAACCCTGTTATGTATATAGGGGCGGACGTTAGCGCTAATATGCTCACCCCAGGAAGAAGGCGTGTCCTACGCTGAAACGTACATCGGGTACAGTGTTCGAGCAAGGAGGTAGTGCAGCATGGAGCTCTCTGATGTCTGAGCCAGCTGAAGCGCTTTCACAGTAACACTGAGTCAAAAATATGACTCCAACCTTTAACTAAATAGGTTTGACTGAAACTAACAGTAGTTTTTGTTTGAGCCCAGCTGCACTGCTGTCCCGTGGAGCAATACGCTCCTTTTATAAGATTTTTAGATTTGCAAAGTAAAGGGTATTGTTTTTTGGAGTATTTTGCGAGGTTGATACTCAACCTGGTTTACAGCCACTATTGTAATATCCCAAACATAGCGGTTTCTGTCCGCTTATTTTGGGTTATACTGCGATATGCCTTAAACGTGGCATCAAAAAGGTTGATCACCCAGGAGTACAGTATGTGTTGCTGGTATTACTAAAACTGTAAATTACCACAGGTGATTATCTGCAGGGAGCAAACTAACTAGGGAACCAAGCTTGATGATAGGGTTTTCTGTCCGCTTATTTTGGGGGGTATGCTATGATATGACTTAAACACGACATCTAAATGGTTGATCACCCAGGCTTGAGTGCTGCGGTTATTATTAAAACTGTAAATTATCATAGATGATTATCTGCAGGGAGCAAACTAACTAAGCCACAAAGCTTGATTATTCAGCCTCTCATGCAGAATGTCCAGCCGATTCTGGTGTGGATTATGATATTCCTTCAATATTGCATTTAAAAAATTGATTACCCAGGAGCCTGTGCGGCTTTTGTTACCAAACTTGTGGATTACTACAGATGATTAACTGCAGGGAGCAAATTAACTAAGCTTTAGCTTCAATCATTCAACCCTTCATGCAGACCTTACCAGTATATACAGTATGGTTATAGTTTCTATGGTATACTGACTGCACAATAGGTATTTACACGTTAATTAGTGTGGTAGGTTCAAAGAATGCCTTATCTCCCTTATCAGCACTGAGTGTTTAGTGACTAATTGTTCTTACTTCCTAAGGCTAGGGACCCGCTGCGGTGCCCGCGGCCTCGCATGCGCGGGCCACCAGCTCCTTTCCTCCAGTCTGGAAGTCCCCGCTGGCTTCTTCCGACATGGCTGACTGCGTGCTGTGATGCGCCAGCCAGCCGGTGCTGCAAGCTTCTGGTGATCAGAAGCGCTGATGCGTCACGTGGTGCACGAGTCAGCCAATGAGGAGGGGAGGAGGGAAAGAGGGGAGCTATGGGAGGGAGGCGGCTAACGGGAGGGAGGTGTGCCTCTGTGTGCAACCTATACCTCTCCTCCCGGACCCACAACCTCTGCGTCTTCACCCTTAACCTCCTCCACCCCGCCCCGGGTTCAATGGCCACGCCCCTGACCCATTTTGGCCAAGCCCCTACTTGTATGGAGTCCCTTAGAAAGTGATTAACCTCACTGGGTTTATACTGAACACATTAACATTTAACAAGCTTGTGCACGCTATACCAAACCTTCAGTATTAACTTTGTGCAGATAAAAGCTACCATCAACTTAATAGTGTCAACCTCAGACTTATTCCACACCCACATCAATTTTGGGTGTTTTATATATTAAAGAAGCAGTTCAAGCAATATCCTACATGTGTGTTTTTTTTAATAAATCAGTTCTGTACTATGAAAAAATACTTGTAGCATTAAAAAAAATGTTTTAAAGACATTTTTAATGTTTCTAATGTAGGAAGCATTTCCAAATTGACAGCCCCCTTCCCCTGATAGGCTCTGCTCTTGAGCCCCGCCCTGTCCCTAGCAGTGAAGCAATTGTATCTAATAACTGCCCAGTCATTCATATTCCAGGAACTACATTGCCCAAAATGTTGTGTAAAAACTGAATTAAATAGCCCCAAGCAAGCAATTTATTACAGTCGATTACAGGAGAACGGGTCAATCTGCAGCTTAGCTAATCACATGTCAGTGTACAGATTGTGTTAATGCACATATTGAATGGGAAAAATATATATTTTTTTTTTAAAAACGGCAGCTTGAACTGAAATTATCATTTACCCCCCACTTTGAATTTATGACCAGACAGGTTAATTTGTTATCACACCTAGAACTGGGATTTGTCCACGTTTTTTTTATTCTACTTGCTTTACCTACTGTAAGTGCCAATGGTTTTTAATGAATTTGGATTAAATGTTATGTTTTAAATCAAGTACACTTAAAAATTATTGTGACTTTGGTGCGCCACATAGGGAGTTCTTTCTATAGTGCCTAGCGGCACTCATTTTGTTTGAAAAATATTTGCACCTGGATTGAAAACTGGTTGATGGATAGACAGAGAGTTAACATAAATGTAACCTTTTCAGATTGGGCTATGGTTGTAAGTAGAGTACCTCAAGGATCGGCCCTGGGACCCTGCATTTTGACTCGTTTATTAACTATCTTGAGGTTGGCATAGAGAACCAAATCTCCATCTTTGCTTATGACACTAAATTATGTAAGGTAGTAAAATCAGATGAGGATGTAATATATCTACAAAAGGACTTGGATAAACTTGAAACATGGGCAGGTAAATGGCAGATGAGGGTTAATACAGATAAATGTAAGGTTATGCATTTGAGAAGCAAGAATAAAAAGACTACTAACAAATTAAATGGGACAGAATTAGGTCAGTCATTGGTAGAGAAGGATCTAGGAGTGCTTGTAGGCAGGAGACTTGGCAACGGTGCTTAATGTCAGGCAGTAGATGCAAAGGTGAATAAGATATTATCTTGCATAAAACTGGGTGTTCAATGTAAGGGAATATTATTATTATTATTATTATTATTAGAAAGCATAATTTTGCCACTGTATAAATCCTTAGTAAGACCACACCTTTAATATGACTATAATTTTGAGCACCACTCTCCATAAAAAAAAAAAAAGACATTATGGAACTAGAGTAAGTACAGAGAAGAGCCACCAAATTAATAAAGGGGCGGGGAGGTCTGCCTTGTGAGGACAGGTTAGCTAAATTGGATTTGCTTACATTAGAAAAGATGCATCTAAGAGGGGATATGATAACTATTTACACATATATTCAGGGACAATACAGGGAACTTTCAAAAGAACTATTCATCCAAAGGCCAGAACAAACAACACTGGGTCATCCCTTAAAGTTGGAGGAAAGGAGATTTCTTCAGCAACAAAGGAAAAGGTTATTTACCGGAAGAGCAGTTAAAGTGGAATGCATTACCCATGGAGACTGTGATGGCAGATACAATAGATATCTTTATGAAAAGGTTAAACCTCTTTTTAGAAAGGAAAGGTATGCAGGGATATACTGTAAACATGGGAAGGATGTTGATCCCAGGATACATTTTATTGCGATTACTGGGGTCAGGAAGGTATGTCATTTCTCCCCTAATGAGATATCATTGGATAATGTTGCACTGGGGTTTTTTGTTTGTCTTCCTCTGAATCAATAAACTGCAAATACAAATATAGGAGGAGTATCTAAAGTTTAAATGTAACATTGGTTGAACTCAATCAACATATACCTTTTTTTAAACCTCATCTATTATGTAACTATGAGTTTGTATAACACTACTAGTACTCGGTCACCCAGTATACAAAATAAGTAGTTGATCAATTATTCTTTTAGTCTACCATTAGTTACATTTACGCAGCTATTAAAGATTGTTTAGAAAGTTACTGAGTGACATTGAACGTTCCATAGTACCCTTATTCAAATTGTTAGTTGGTTAAATTTGGGGTAATTTATCAAGGTCTTCCACCTGCAACACCAGGGCAAAAATACTGCATCAGCTTTATCAGGGGAAAACATCCCAATTGAATACGAATGGTTCTTTAATTAACGTGGCAGTATTTTGGCACCAGTTTTTACCCAGTCCTTGGATTTGATAAATGACTCAAATTGATACTTATGAATAGTCAGGTTTAAGATCAAACAAAAAAACAAATACATGGCAGAGTGCCACTGAATTAAAGCAATTAAAGCATATGCAGGAAAAAGACTCCCCTGTTAGCCCTAGAGACAAATTCTATATTGAGATTTGCTCTTTTAACTTTCTGATGCTGAACTATTCCTTAAACCAATAACTGAAGCTACAGCATAAGATATTTTGAGGGTTGATTACAGAAATCCTCCCGAAGAATCTACAGTACGTATCATTATAAAAGATTGTGTTAAATGGATGCTAAGGGTGGTATTTACAGTGTGTGCAATCTGTGTCGGCTTCCAATGTATCAATAGAAAAATGAGAGGTTAAGGAATGCATTATAATTATATGTACTGTATCAAATGTAGTGTCTTTTTTCCCCCCCGTTTTCAACCATTTGAAGATAATGCTGGTCTGGGGTGGCATAAACCTCTTTGGCAAAAAATATACTGCAGTTTGATTTTAGGTTTGCTCCATACATTGAGAGCAATTTATAAATAAAAATATACATAGAACTTGAGCAACATGTTTTTTTATTTTTTATTTGAAGCAGTCACAATAAAAAATAATAATAATACAAAATCTAACTTAATACATAGACTCCCTATGACTTTTGTCTGACTAACCAAGTTTTAGAGCAAACGAGTTCATCCTTTGGCTTGACTAAAGCCATGACGATAAGGGTCAACTAAAATGTACAATATAGGATCCAAAACTTACTGTCACTGGGGCAGGTTTCAAAAGCCAAGATGCTGACGCTGACCACAGAGAGAACGAGGAAGAGCAGAAAGTTCTTCATGGTGGAAGAAGAGATGTGACCAGTCATCTCTTGATTCCAGGTGGTACTGAAATCTGTTTACAGAAGGGTGTGGTTTTTCTATGGTAATTTCTCTAAGGTGAAGGAAGAATATGGTAATAAAAAAAAACACACACCAGCCTTGTAAGACTATTGTAATTTATAAGGGAACCAGTTGAGACATACATTTCCTCCTGCAGCTCATAATTAACTGATTCCCTCCCACAATTACTGCCCAGCATTTATTATTAACAAGGACATTTTGTTTATGTTTAATAAATAATTTTCCATCACAGAGTTAAAAATAGATTGGGGTAAAAATGAGCAGCATGGGAAAATCATATGATGGAGAGGTGACGTGTGTGACTTTGGGTAAATAGATTTGTCTCCCAATTGATAAAATGGCAAAACAATTTTAAAAGCTTTGTGTTGCTGTACGACTGTCGCAATAATTCAACGTACAGTAAAAGAATGTGGCCATTATTCGGCCAAATGTATTCTAGCAAATACGTGCATTTTTGTAAAATTAAAAGCCCTGCATGGTTCAAATGTCTTTCTGCGAATGTTTCGTTTTATGCTTGGTGCTCTTATCTGGGAATCATAAATTCCATGTATGTATGTATTTATGTATATCTTTATTTTCATAGCACCATTAATGTACATACTGGTAGTGCTTCACAGCAATAATACACGTGACATAATAATAGAAATAACAAATAATACAAATAACATATAATGGGAATAAGCGCTTCAGACATGAATGTAACATTAGGGAAGGAGTTCCTGCCCCAAAGAACTTACAATCTAATTGGTAAGTAGCACTCCTTTTGACACACACAAACACACATATATATATATATATATATATATATATATATATATATATATACTGGTAATTGTGGGGAGTTTCTGAGAGCTTGCTGGGTATCTGTGTGTTTGTTAACTTTGTCAGCTGGTCTCAGCTATTTTGGAGGTTAGTGGCTCCTCCCACCTAGGGTTTAAAGCTCACCCCTCCCCACCTTCCAAGTAAGCAGGTTTTCTTTTCATGCAGCTGGTTGTGACAGGTTTAATGCCAGGACCATCCTGCCTCTAATTATAGAGGTAAATAAGGATTTTAATCAGTTAGTGTTAGGACCTGCGAACTGGTCATACCTTGAAAGTGGTTCGCAGGCTTATACGCTTTGGCCAAAGGGTTAACTAAATGACCCATTTTCAAGAGATATATAGGTATTCCACTGTATATTTTTGTCACGTTGGATGTTGCTCTGGACTTTTGTTTCTTGTTTTATACAAGTAGAAAGAACATACAGAGGACAGTAGGAAGGTGTTCTGTAAGTGCATCTGCAAGGGGCCACGGTCGATGTATAAAGTGCATAGTATCAGCCACATAGCTACTCATATGCTTGGTTAAGGTGGGAATTGTAGATAGGTCTTAACGGTGGATAGAGAGAGTGCCAGTCAGATATTGAGGGGAAGGACATTCCAGAGGTGTGGGGCAGATAGTGAGAAAGGTTTAAGGTTGTAGAGGGCTTTTAGATACAAAAGAGGTAGAGAGAAAACATCCTTGATGTTGAGATGGTGTATAGTGAGAAATTAGGGCTGAGATGTAAGGAGGAAGAGTGTATATCCTTACAAGTGAGGAGTATTGTGTGTGTGATATCGGATTTGATCGGAAGCCAGGAGAGGGATTTCATGAGGGGAGACGCTGAGACAGATTTAGGAGAGTAAAGTGATTCTGGAAGCAGCGTTAAGGATAGATTGTAGGAGAGACAGGTGAGAGGCAGGAAGGCCGGACAGTTGGTGGTTACAATAGTCAGATCGGCGAGAATGAGGGCATGCGTCAGAGTTTTAGCAGAAGAGCAATAGAGGAAAGGACGTATCTTTGCAATATTGCGGAGGAAAAAAACGACAGGCTTTAGCTACATTTTGAATGTGAGAGGAGAATGTGAGGGAGGAGTCAAATGTGACACCTATGTAGCGTGTTTATGATACTGGGTGCATAATAATTCTTAAAAGAGTAATGTAGAAGGCGGTAGTAGGGCCAAGTTTGGGAGAAGCTCCATTTTTGACATGTTAAGTTCGGCAGAGGGCCATCCTGGATGATATAGCGGAGAGGCATTAAGATACTTTGGTCTGTACAGCAGGTTTAAGTTCAGGGGTTAAAAAGTAAATTTGTGTGTGACCTGAATAGAGGTGATATTTGAACCTAAGAGATGTGATAAGGTCACCTAGAGAGAGTGTGTAAAGAGAAAAGATAAGATTCTCTCCACAGAGAGATCGACAGAGGAGGAGGTGTTAGCAAACGAGACTGAAAGTATGATGGGAGAGGTAAGAGGGGATCCAGGATAGAGCTTTGTTACAGATACCAAGAGTATGGAGAATGTGAAGGAGAAGAGGGTGGTCCACGGTATCTTAGGCTGCAGAGAGGATGAGCAATATTAGTAGAGTGTAGTGAACTTTGGCAGCATGGAGGTCAATAGTTATTTTAGTGTGGGCTGAATCAGTGGAGTGTGTAGTGCAGAAGCCAGATTGTAGAGGATCTATGAGAGAATAGGACAGAAGAAAAGGGAGCAAGCAAGAGAATACATAGTGTTCAAGGAGTTTAGAGGCAAATGGTAGGAGGGAGACAGCATGATAGTTAGGTTCAAGCTTGCTGTTTTTGAGTGATGGTATAACTGTTACATGTTTGAAGGAGGAGGGAAAGCTACCAGAGTAAAAGGAAGAGTTGAAAATGTGTGTGAGTTTAGGCATTAGAGTAGGAGAAAGAGGTTTGGGGAGATGGGAGGGAATGGGATCAAGACGGCAAGTGGTAGATGGAGAAGAGGATATCAGTAGCAATATATCCTCTGTGACAGCAAAACATAGGTTCTTTTAGCCTGGGAGAGGGCAGAGTTGAAACAGGATAGGATACTTTTTAGTGAAGGAAGTCTGCGAGAGTGTGAGATTTCCTCCAGAGGCATTCAGAGGAATGAGTGTAGGAACGCAGCATGGGTGTGTGGCATTGTATCCAGAGTCTGGGGTTTGAAGGGTGTGAATGGCAGAGAGAAAGAGGGGCATGTAAATCAAGGGTTGGCGATTAGGGCAGAGTTGTAGTTCGTGATCAGGTTGTCAGAGTTTGGGGCAGAGCTGAGAGAGGAGAGGGAGGAGCACAGAGTGGAATCAAAAGTTGGTAGGTTAATAGAGTGCAGGTCTCTGTAGAAGTGAGGGGTAGATTGAGGTGGAGAAGGGGAGAAGTGAGAGAGACAAAATAAGAGGATAGGATGGTTAGAGACAGGAAGGGGGGAAATTAAGAAATCAGAGAGAGAAAAGTTTTTTTGAGAAAGCCAGGTCTATGGAATGTCCATCCTTGTTGGTGTTGGCAGCGGTCCATTGGTGAAGGCTAAAAGAAGAGATAGAGAGAGAAAGTGGGAATCCTAAGGGAGGGAAGGGTCCTCAATATGACACTAGAAGTCGCCAAGGAGAAGAACAAGGGAGTCTGAGGAGAGAAAGAAGGAGAGCCAAGATTCAAAGTTTGAGAGAAAGACAGAAGGCGCATGAGGTAGGTGGGCGATAGATGACAGCCACGTGGACAGGGAGTGGAGAAAAAGTTGGATAGTGTGAGCCCCAAAAGGAGGGAAAAGGAGAGAGAGGAATAGGAAGGGTTCGGTAACAGCAGATAGGAGAGAAGCCCACGCTCCACTTCTGCCATCAGGTCGCGGAGTGCAGGAAAAAGAAAGGCCACCATAAGAGAGGGGAGCTTACAGTGCAGAGTCAGACTGAGTGACCCAAATTCATGCACAGAGAGAAACTTGTTGGGAAGGGAGCGAGCATTCCAAAGAGCACAGGACAAAGGGGGAGAGGAGGGAGGTTGACAGGGGATGGGTATGAGGTTAGAGGGGTTTATTCCACAAGGACCTGAAGTTGCATGTGGAAAGTGAGGACGAGAGCACGTAGAAATAAAACAGGGACCAGGATTGGGAGAGATATCCCCAGAAGCAAGGTGGAGAAGCATGGAAAGAAAGAGAATGTGTTGGGAGGACTTATAAGGGTGTGTTTTAGTGCATGGGGTATAGCTGTGTAGTGTCAGAGGGTGCAGGTACAGTAGGAAAGGATTTCATGTTAACTGAGAAGTGGTATAGGATACAGTATATGTTGAAAAAATGTTGTGAGCACTTAATAATTGATATTCAGTTTTACAACATTTTCCTACGGTTACAGTGCAGGTACCTACAGTGTGAGGTATACTGAAAGCTCTATATAAACATGGTGATGATAATATAGACACTTCAAGAGATAAACAAGGCTTAAATAAAGGAAATCGTTTTAAGTACAAGTCAGGTGCAAATAATGTCACAAATCTGTCTTTAATAGGAGTGCTTGTAATAACAAATCTCCAGTGCATGTTTCATTTATACACATCTCTTCTGCTCGCATGTGTCATGACTTTGAACTTCTTCTAGGCATTCTCTCCTGCGATCTTCCCCAATCTGTGTGTTTGTGAGGCCCAAGCCATATCACAACACCAACACCTGTCTCTAAATGCCAATGAAACCTATCATTTGTTAAGATTTGTCTGGCTGTGACAAAACCTGCTCGGTCAGTATGCAGGATTGAAATGAGAAAAAGAACAGTGTGAGCCTACAGCACTTTTGTTATTTCGTAACCAGTAACGTTGACACGAAATGAAGAAACGTGTTTATCATGTTGGATTCATTTGTATAAGATTAGTTTGTGCTAAAAAAAACCTAATGATATATACTGGCGCACAGAGCAAAATGATTTAAAGTGAACAAAATAAGGCTCAAACAAAATTGATATTTTGTGAGCAAACTCAAATGCGGCCTAATCACCTGCGGTAACCCAGACCGCAAAACACACTAAACTAAGCAAACTGGTGTTCGTGGCGCAAACTTATTGTGAATATAACAGTGCAATTTAACCTTTCAATATACCCAGTGAATATAAATAGACACTGATATCACTTCTACATGAGTAAATCGTACAGGGGGAACCACTTCGGAGGATCATGTTCCATGGAGTTGCAGTATAAGTGATATCAGTGTCTATTTATATTCACTGGGTTTATTACACGGTTATATTGCATTGTTATATTCACGTTCATTTTGCGCCACGAACAACAGTTTTTTTTTAGCACAGAGCAAAATGACTGCAAAGGATGTAGAAATGCAACTCAATACAATATATACAGCATGATTTAATAACTGCACCGTTTCTCTGTACTCTCCCAGCTGAAGGAGAAGTATAGGACCTAGATACATTGGAGCTTATATATACATGATCAAATGTATTGCCATTAATGTCATGCTAAACAAGACATTGTGAGTTTATTAGATGGCTTCTTTATTCCTGATACATGCTACAAAACAACTAACTAAAAATCATGCTTTTCAATCTATTTAAAATATGCACACAGAGCACAAGGGATCAGTGTAAAATGGACGTTTAATACAGGTCCCATAGACCTAACTAATGTAATATGTTTGGTTATTTTAACTAATAAACTAACATAGCAAGATCTGATAGATCACACAAAATGACAATCTCAAAAATAGAGACAAACAGGAATGATTAAAGACACACAAATATAACTCAATAATAAACTAATACAATAACGCCATAAAAATGCGTAGAAGAGTGCAAACATTGTAAGTCAATTGCAGTCTAATGCAATGACTACATGTAAGCAAAACCATAGTGGGGGAACAGATGCTAACCGTGAGCTTGAAAAGCGGATGGCCAAGGATGGTGCCGTTGTTAGTGTCCATACTGCACCGTCACTCGGTAGATCTTTCCTCCACTCGAGCTTCCTGGTTCCTCTTTCCCAGCCAATGGGTGTGTGCACTGGAACAGCCTCACATAACCTCAACGCATTTCGCAACTGTGTGATTCATCAGGGCGTCACATTGGAGGCTGTCCACGCACATTAAGTATCCCCTTCAGCTAATGGAAAAGGGCTGTATAGAAAACAAGCGCTGACATGGAGCAACAAAAATGGCAACAGGTGTCGATACAATGTACTCAATAGAACAAACAAAACATCCACAAATAATGACATTCAAACCTAAAATGTATCAATGTAAAACTTATGTAGCCAAGTCTCCATAGGCTACTAATTCTCTGGCCCAGCACAGTAAGTCCCAGTAAAGAACGGGCTGTGTTAGGAGTAAATCCTTCAGGGGCTGGGTATGTTATTATATGTGTGTTACCTAATACAGTTCAGGAGTAGCCTGGTATTAAATGGGGTCTATGCATGATAGGAGGACGGCTTTCAAGCCACTCCCCTGGGAAGGAGGGGTACTCCCTCTAGAGGTTAGAGTAAGGGTTTTGGGAGTGAGTTCTGTGTTGATCTCCCTGAGTGGAGGAAGCACCAGAAAAGCCTCTCCTGGGCAGGAATAGGCTGAGGCCTTGCCCCGTTAGGGGCAAGGTGTGCTGAGGAGGGGTGCCTAGGGCCTCAAGCCCGGGGTACTGCCTTCAGGGAATGGAGCCTGTAATGCTGTACAGAACCAATAAAACCCAGTTATATAATCTCTGGTGTGATGCTTGCTGTGTGAGCATGTGAGAAAGGTCTGTGAGGACCATCCTGGCTGCCCCAGGATCCTCCTAGGATGACTGTGCTGCGCTGACAGAACCATCCTGGAGAGCCTGTCCTTATGCCGCCCCATACCATCACAGAGTTCCTAGGTCTTCTGTCCTACCCAACAGGTATGCACCGCACCATCATGCACTTGGTAGCAGCTAGCATCTCCCTCCAGGGGGGGTAGATGGGCTACACTTATAACGGGAAAAAAACATATATTCAGTGTAAATTAACAAGTGCAACACTGATGGACTAAAATACCCAATAACCTAGTACCCTATTTAGTGATGAAATGTAACAAATTATGATAAACAGTACTCTTACTCCTTTGTAAAGTAAGTTGCACAGATGATGCAAACAAATATTAGGAGAGCCAAATGGCACTACTAATACAGTATAATGAATAGTATGAATCAATCGTGAAAAATGCTACAAAATGAATAATATTATACCTTGATACAAACATGATAATACTACATTCTTAATATCAATTGTACAATGATAATACGTGTCTATTAATAAGCATAACAGACATTTACACAAAAGGGACAAGCAGGTTCCACTCTCGCATGACTTAGCTGAGAGCCAGATATTAGCGCATCCCAAGCTTATCTCAGAAATTTAGTTAATTCTACATGTTCATTGAATCTACAATTATTTAATACAGGAATCTACTGTCTTCGTGTTTGATGGCAGATATTATTTACAGATGCAGGTTATGGCCATCGTTGCCACGTGTGCCCAGACCTACAAATGTCTCCACCTGGGTTGATGGTAGCAATGGGTGATATTTGACATAGGTGGCTTTGGGGTACAGGTGGCACTCTGGCTGAGATATACCAATGATATATTTATGATTTGGGAGAGAACTATGGATGAGCTTACAACGTTTGTAAGTCTCCTAAATAAAAACGATCTTAACCTCAAATTATCTTGTTAAAACAGCAAAGAACAGATAGTTTTCCTGGATTTTTTCATCAAGATAGGTGACAGTAAGCCTACAGTACAGCTTCAAATAGCTTATTAAAAGCAGCTAGTAAACATATGTCAGCTCGTTAAAAGAGTATCCCGGTGGGCAGTTCCTTTAGTTTACGAAGGAATTGTTCACAGCTGCAGCAGATTCAATCTCAACCACCCCAGTGTACATCTGCGTTGCCCCAAAGGCAGACAGCCTTTGGCGCAGCCGAAGGGAAGCCAAAGGCTGTGAGCCATTTGCTGCGGTTCGCTGATGTTAAAGCTGCTCTATTCAATCTGAAACTCATAAGCCCTTTATCCCTTGTACCCAATTTATCAAACTCTATCTGTGCATGAAATGTCTGTGAATTCACTGTATAACCCTGTTCTTTTAATGTAACCATGTATTTTTAATAACTTTGTGCCCAGGACATACTTGAAAACGAGAGGTAACTCTCAATGTATTACTTCCTGGTGAAACATTGTTATAAATAAATAAAATAAATAAATAAGGACCTCTTTGAACTTCAAGCAAAAAATTTACTTTTGGCAAGATTCCTTGAAAAGGGATATTCTAAATAATGCATTAAAAGAAAGGTTATTTTAAAGCTAAACATATGGATAAAGAGACACTTCTTTAAGGTAAAAAAAAAAGTAATTAAAAAAAAATGAACTATAAGATTCATTAGTCAATATGGACCTCATTGGAAGCTATTAATGATTATGATCTTTAAAAGGTAATAATATGAGACTATCCACAAAAATTGTAGCCAAAAGTGCACAACATTTAAAAAATCTTTTAGTACTGTAAATACAGTAGCTTCCAATGAAAAAGGAGAATCATCAACCTGGTTGAACAAATGTTGAAGGTTAGCGACCTCTCCTCCTGGTCCTAAAGCTCGCCCTTCACACTTTTTAAGTAGCAGGTATTTTCATGCTCCTGTGGAAGACTGGCCTATTAAGACTTCCTTCATTACAGAGATAAATGACAATTTTCACAGTTAGTGTTAGGACCTGAAAAGGGGGCATGGCTTGGTGTGGATGCAGTCTCACACATCATTTTTGAGGAATATTGACCTATTCCTCCTTACAGAACTGCTTCAACTCAGTGACATTTGAGACATATCCAGATTTTGACAAAGCCATTCTAAAATGCAGAATTACTTCCTCTGCAGCCATTCTTTTGTAGATCTGCTTGTATGTTTAGGATCATTGTCTTGCTGCATGACCCAGATTTGCTTCAGCTTCGGCTCACGGACGGATGGCCTGACATTCTCCTTTAGAATCTTCAGATACAATGCAGAATTCATGGTTGTGTCAATGATGGCAACCGTCCAGGTCCTGAGGCAGTAAATCACACTCCCACCACCATGCTTGATGGTTGGGATGAGCTTCTTCCGTTCGAACGCTGTGTTTGATTTTCGCTAAACATAACGTTTCTCATTGACACCAAAAAGTTCAACCTTTGCCTCATCTGTCCAGAGAACATTGTTCCAGAAATCTTGTGGATCATATATGTGCTCTTTGGCGAACTTCAGACGGGCAGCAATGATCTTTTTAGAGAGCAGTGGTTTTCCTTCTGGCTATCCTTCCATGAACACCATTCTTTTTCAGTCTTTTTCTGATAATTGAGTCATGAACACCCACATTAGCCAAGGCGAGAGTGGCCAGCAGATCCTTGGATGTTGCTCTTGGTTCCTTGTGACTTCCTGGATGATTTGCCGTTTGTTCTTGGAGAGATTTTAGTAGGACGACCCCTTCCTTCTGGGTAGAGTGACTGTGGTCTTGAACTTTCTCTATTTGTCCAACAGTGAATTGGTGGATCCCCAAATCCTTAGAAATGCTTTTGTGAACCTTTCTAGACTGATGAGCATCAATAACTGCTATTCTGAGGTCATCACAGATTTCTTGTGATCGTGGCATGACATGTTTCCACACACATGTAAGGTGAAGACCAACCCCACAAAGTTTCTGATATTTATATAGGGAGTGGCCTTCCAAACTCACACCTGATTATTTACCTAATTATTACCTGATTCTAATTATCCCCTTTCATTTAGGTGATAAAACCAAGGTTTCACTTACTTGTTCAGATACCCTTACTTTTAATTACACATTTTGTCTAATTAAGACATTATTTTATTTCAAAAGTCGTGGAATCGGTTAATATTAACCCTATTGCATATTTAAGAAAAGACTGGTTTTGATTCAAGAATGTTATCATGGAAAAAATTATGGAATGTCCGTAATTATCATTGCGGTCAACAAACTTTTTCTTGCCACTGCATATATATATTATGTAGCCCCTGTAAGAAATAGTGGGCTACCAATCCTTCTCCTACTGGAGCAAGCCCTGGTAAGGGCAGGCGCCAGTAGTAATCATGGGTTTTCCCCCCACCAAGCCCTGCCTTGAGAGATAGAGGTAGGCCCCTGACTCTGTGGCAGGCCTGAGACAGAGGGGAGGTCCTGCTGACATAATAAGGGGCATTACTGTATCTATTTAGTGGGCTGCTCCTGTGTGTGTCTGTGTCAGTCTGGAGTATGAGTCAGTTCTGTCAGTAGCTGGAGTGTGGAGGTCGTGGGACTGATGAGAGAGGAGAATGTGACAGATAGTCCAGTCTGTCCTGGGAGACTGATGAGAGGAGTATGTGAGCTGCACAGTTCAGAGAGAGAGAGCTGAGTACATTTGGAGGAGACAGGAGAGAAGAACGCAGAGCCCATCGGAGTAGAGCTGATACAGCTATAGTGGACCAATGTCCCTCACCCTGCTGAGGGGGTGATGGGGAGATCTAGCCTCACCCAGAGGGCCTACCTTCGGGTGGAGGTAGGGGTATTGAGGCCCCGTTACAGCCATCCTGCAGAGATACAAATCCTGGAGGAAGAGGAGAGGAGGTCAGATACCTGTGTACTTCCGTGACTAATACTGCCCATGAACTGCTGCTGTGTGCTGCATCACTGAGAAAAGACAATAAAGACATTGCTGTTTTATATAAGACTGTGTGAGATTGGATTCTCTCACCCTGGGACCAGGGCTTTCTCTTGGAAGATTCCAACCTATCCCCTAGGTTTTGCCAGAGAATGGAGGCGCTGCACCACAACCACTAAAGAATGGAGGCATATACCCCAGAAGCCTGGCCCTGTTATCCCCCACACCAACGCGGGAGACTCAGGCCCTCCTGTTCCAAGCAGGTATGCACCACCATATACATGTAGCCAGCCCTCAATACACCTTAGAGGCACGATCTGTGTCTGGGGGGGCGAGGGGAACATGGGCTACATTTGGAGGCGAGCTGCTGAGATCCAGAACAGGACAGGCTTTCAGCAAGGCAGAGCGGGAAGACTGAAGTGCACTTCCGTGCAAGTACTGGAGAGAGTAGGGAAAGTAATACCAGGGGTAGTGAGGGGATCGTGGATTTCCGCACAGTACGCCCTGGGTGCCCTAAGAGGGTGTTGTAAGATGGTGTATGGCTATTGCTGTTCTAGTCCCTTGAGCCAGATAGTGTGAGGCAACTGGGGGGGGTTAGCCTGTTAACTTGTCCAGGGACCATGGCCCAGGGCCCGCACTATTGGTGGCCAAAAGTAGGAGACGCCCGTACTTAGGGAGATGACCGGTACATTAGCCAGCACCCACATAAAACACACCACAGAGTACTTGTAGGAACCGTCAGCGAGTGCGGTGCACAGAGAAGGAGTTCTGCCTAGCCTGGGGTACGCCACATCATATCAGTGGGTAAAGCACAGAGAGAAAGTATGCAGAGAGCGTTCAGTGAACAGTTTGAGTATACTGTAGTCAGTGTCTAGGAACGAGTTGTGCACTAGACACTGAGAATAGCGGTGATATACATTTGGTGGGCTCATCAAAGATGGCGACCGTCACTACATGTGCTCCGCTGAGCAAGAAAGAGTCCAAAGTGGCGACAGCAGCGCCATCCCCGGCCCAGCAGTTGGCAGCCGAGTTAAAATGGCGATTCCCGCCAAACCTGGAGCGCGCACGTGAATCGTGCAAAGAGACTGTGAGAGAAATGTGGAGGGAGATGTGCAGGGGTTTGGCGCCAAACCCAGATCCCCTGGAAAAGGAGCGGCGCGAAAGCCGAAAGCCCACCCACCTGTGCTGTGACTGGCCAACAGACCAGGCCACGTCACACTGAAAGAAGGAGTTTCCCTCCTCTTGTTTCCACCAGAGGGAGGGGGCACAAGGAGAGACAATCAGGAGCGTCCTCACCAGCAAAGGGAGGGACAGGAAGTGAGAGTGAGGAACTTCACTTTTGCCAGAGCTGAAACACTGAACTATTCCACCCCTGAACTAAAAATGTCCGAGCTAAGCATGACCACGTTCCAGTTCCCAGGAGGCTTCCTGGTAGTGGAACTCGACGGCCAAGAGTACCTCCGGTCCCAGTGCATACACTGCAGGACACCCGGACCGGCCCCAAGCACGAAGGCACGATGCCCTCAATGTGGCACGTTCTACTTGTGGCCATTGAACCGTGGCCCATGATCAAGACCCCTCGGGGTGCCTCTCCGGGAACCCTAACGGGGACAGACGACATACGAGGCTGTACACATAACCTGTAGATTCACCGCTCTCCTGGACAGATATAATAATGCTCAAACAATTCTATATTCCCTGCCGGTGCAGACAAGGATAATGTAGGCAAGCGACAAACAAATAAAAGTGGGTATAGAGACCCACTCAAAAGATCCTTATTGAGTGCACACTAGGCCAGGGATAGTGTATACGGTATAATACCTAGGTTCAGTCAACCTTTACAGGGAAGCAATTGCTCACTGCATTGAGTGAGGACAATTGCCACTAAAATGCCGTAGCCAAAATAACAAAATTTTATTAATTATCAGCAAAACTCACAACATAAACGGCGCATGCTCTAAACTAACTAAAACCAATTAAAATCTGGATCCGGGAAACAGTCTCAATAGTAGCGGTCAGAATATTTTAACATCTATTGACTATATAGGTATATATACTGTGCCACCATTCATTAGTTATAGTTGAAATGACTATGCAACCCTAATGTATAGGTGTGCATAGAATAAATGCACAAAGTGGCAGCACAGGTAAAAACCAATACATGAATGCCCCTGTGGCTTAGTGTATCCAATAGTACTCACAGTTATTATGACACAATTATGGTTTATACCTAGACTGACTGCTTAGGCAGCAGGGCGGCTTTAATCATTAGGCTTAAGGTATCACCCTATGTAATCAGTATTGATGGATAATACCCACTTCTATTGATGAGTGTGTAGGTGTGTGTGGAGCAATTGTATAATATTGGTAGCGCTAATAAACAATACAGCTGCACACCTCAGTGATTAACGTGGTGTGTGCAGGATCTATAGCAGCAGTGTATGTTACCCCCTCCAGCTGTTAGTGTAGCGAGGCGGTTGCGCATAAAGAACCATGCAATATTATAATATGTAAATGTAAACTCCCACGCAATTCGGTATAACCCGATCACATACACACTCGATACAAGTCAGCCTGTATATTTTTAACCCCGCTGTAGCCCGATGCACGGACTGGTCTCACCGGATTCCTGCCTCCTTCAAGACGTCAGCGTAATGACGTCACTCCGACGTACGTTTCGCGCGTAGGGGGGCCTGCGCTTTCTCAAGGGTGTCGGTTTTTGTGTCTTCTATCAAATATAGAAAATGTATGATTTACTTACCTGCGTGCTGTTCCTTGATGTTGTGTTGCAACCGGTATCACATGGTCTATATATATATATATATATATATATATATATATATATATATATGTAGCCCCCTGTATACAGCACAGGCTACACCTATCTTCCTTGCTGCTGTGGTAAGTCCTGTTAAGATCAGGCACCAGTAATTATCCTGGGATTTCCCCCTTAATAGCCCTATCCTGAACGATAGACGCAGGTGTGGACTCTGCTGCAGGCGTGAGCACGAGGGGAGGTTCTGTTGACATCACGAGGGGCGGGGCTAGCTCTATATTTAGCAGCCAACTCCGGTGAGTAGTGGTTCTTCGTTCGAGAGTAGTCAGAGTCTGGAGTTGCCGGTTAGTTATGCCGGGAGTATGCAGTGCCGCTAACAGGCCATGAGTCAAGAAATCTTGCGGATCGGTCCGAGGATTTGGAGGGGCCTACAGTTTCCCCTGCGCAGAGTGCAGTGAAAGCAGAGCGGAAAGAATCAGCGTCCTTTAGTAGAGCTGATAGAGTTATAGACTTGGTGGACCAATGCCCTCACCCCACTGCCAGGGGTGATGGGGAGAATCCAAGACCCACCGCGAGGCTAAACTCGGGGGTGGGCCACGGGGTATTGAAGCCCTAGCTCAGACCATCCTGCCAGAAGAGTGACTTGGAGGGAAGGAGAGGAGGAATTATCCGGGCGAAGGCGAGCCGTGTATAGCCCGTCCTGGCTATTGTGTTGCGGCTGTTGGACGCCCTTATCATTGGAATATTGTTGCTTTGTCAAATAAAGAGACTATTCTTCATCTGTAAAGACTGTGTGTGACTTGGAAGGTACTACCCTGGGACCCAAGGGGTTCTTCTATACCGGTCCTGTCCCATATTCCTGGGAGTATAGAAGATGATGGCGCTGCACCACTAAGAGATCATGGAGGCTACCACCCCAGAACCTCGGTCCTGGCTCCCCCACAACATCGCGGGAAGCTCAGGCCCTCCTGTTCCTCACAGGTACGCACCACACCGCATGTAATCTGCCCTCATGCACCCTAGACACCACCGTAGAGTCTGGGGGAGGGGGGGAAGCAGGGTTACATTTGGAGGCGCTGCTGAGATATGTCAGAACAGGACCGGCTTATAGCAAGGCGGAACAGGCAGAGTGAGATGCACTCTCCACGCAAGTGTTGGAGAAGGATGGGCGCAATTGCATATGCCGAGGGTAGTCAGGAGGAGCGTAGACTCTCGCACAGTACGCCTTGGGCGCCCATAGGAGGTGGCGTAGGAAGGGTGGATAGTTAGAGCTGACCAAGTCCTTTGAGGCAGGTAGCGTGAGGCAACTGGGGGGGTCAGCCTGTTAACCAGTCCAGGGACCATGGCCCAGGGCCCGCACTATGAGTGGCCAAAAGCAGGAGACGCCCGTACCTAGACAAGAGGTACCATAGCTACCACCCACACACACGCACCCCAGAACACTTGCATGGTAAACATCCAGTATAGTGCATGAAGGAGAGGAGTTCCGCTGAGCCTGGGGTACAAGCCACCTCAATTTAGTGAGAAACAGAATGCAGAGCACACCAGTGACAGTCTGTCAGTGTATTTTAGGTACGAGATACCTGTTAGACATTGAGGATAGGGCACATGGACATTTGGAGGACTCGTCCAAAATGGCGGCCATCCCCACATGCGCTCCGCGGAGCAAGGACAGTGATCTAAGATGGCCAAGCCTGGAGCAAGCACGTGCGTTTTGCAGAGACAATCAGGAGAATGTGGCGGGACATGTGTAACAATTTGGCGCCAAACCGGGATTCTTGGCAAGGGGAGCGGAGCGGTGCGAAAGCCGAAAGCCCACCCACCTGTGTAGTGAATGGTCGAAAAGCCCGGCCACGTCACGTTGACAAGGAAAAGATCCCGCTTCTGGATTCCACCAGAGGGAGGGGGCCCAAGGAGAGCCAACAGGAGAGTCCTTCCCCGCGAAGGGAGGGACCGGAGAGCTGAGTGAAGAGCGTCACTTTTGTCTGGCATTCGAGGAGCAAGGAGCTGGAACACTAAGCTGTCTTCACTCTGAGCGAACCATGTCCGAGATGAGTACTTCCATTCACCAAGTACCGGGAGGCCTACAGGTAGTGGAGGTAGCTGAGCACGAATACGTTCAGTGTTTGTGTGTGCACTGCGGGATACCGGGCGCGGTACCAAGCACCAAGGCCCGATGCCCTCAATGTGGCACGTTTTACCTTTGGCCAAAC
The DNA here is from genome assembly GCF_040206685.1 of Ascaphus truei. Lineage (NCBI taxonomy): Eukaryota > Metazoa > Chordata > Amphibia > Anura > Ascaphidae > Ascaphus > Ascaphus truei. The sequence goes on from NC_134485.1 coordinate 342,885,844, forward strand.
GAGCCGCGGGATTTGTTCGGAACGCCGCGGGGTGTCTCTCCAGGAACTTTGACGGAGGTGGCGGAGGACAAAGAAAAGACTGCCCTGGGTCCCCGTTATACCATATCGGGAGGAACCAAGGCTCAGCTAGCTATTGAACTAAGCAAGCTGGCAACCAAGACAAGAGCGACCGCAGTGGAGGTGCACAAGCGAGAACATTTTGTACCTATACCCACTGGTCGTATCGCTGAAGAACCAGGGGACTCCCCAGCGAAGGAACCGATCGTGATTTCTTCGGAGGAGGAGATTGGTGTAACATCGCTGGTGATGCGCCTACCGGCGAACCACCCCAAAGGCATGAAAAGAGAGCAGACAAGTCCGGGGACCATCCGACGGCAAATGCTGGTGCGGCCGGGGACCATCAGACGGCACCGCCGTGGTGACTCCCAGTGCAACAGAGACGGAGACCGAGACGATCCTAGAGGAGCCCGATGTCATCAAAAAGCAGCGGAGTGGTAAGGAGACCCCACCACCCCCTTACTCCCGCCAGGCACAGACCGCACTCACGGTGAACGAGAAAGAGAGGCTTGAGGCCTACTTGTTCGACCGTGTATCGGATGTTCCACCGCCACCCCCGTGGGTCTTCGACGCACTGCCGTTGCGTGACCCCAGGGCGGATGGGGACTCTGCAGGTGATTCGGACAACATCGGTTCCACTTCCACTGGGAAGAAGACAAGTCTGGGAGGGATATTCTCCCCTCAACACATAGCCACTGTCATGGCCAGGGCTTACCTACAGAATCGAGGCCCCTCTCGAGAAGCCCAAAGTATGAGGGGGAGTGCCGCTAAGAAAAAGTTCATTGGGCGGGGTGTCACCCGTTTGCTGGACAATGCTCTGGACGTTTCCCCAACCCCGGCCCATAGCCCCCCTGCCCCGGCCACTGCCCCTGCCCCGTCACAATTGGTGCCACCGGGACCTACCAGGGATAAGTTATGTAAATTCCCCAAATATGCTAATGACTTGTGGGACTGGGAGTTGAGTGAAGGGTCGGAGGGGGAGATACCGTATTCAAGTGTTATGCCTGTACCTGTGCCGTTTTCTCCTGCTGCTAGAGGGAGGGACCGTGAGGCTCACACTCCAGTAGAGACTGGGTCTACTAGTGAAGTGGTGCACAAAATGAACCCCACTAGGTATTATAATGCCAAGGGAAGTAGAGATTGCTCGCGATCTACTGATGCAGGTACGTCCGGTGTATCATCACAGGTAGAGTCTGATGTAGAACGCACTAGTCAGGGCCGCAGAGTACAAACACCGTGACAAATGGTGGGCGCCTTTGTTCGCCGGATACCATGAAGGGATGGACCGTACGCGGTTCTTGTTAATTAAGAATGATGTAGTAGATCATTGGTGGGCGGCTGGTTCTTTCACTCCGATGGAGATGGAGGATGAGTTAGATCACCGGTTTAGGGAGATAGAACAGAAACGTATTGTACCTCAGGGCCCCAGTATATTGTATGACGAGGTAGCTCCAGAGGAGCCTGTATTTTGGGTACTGCAAAGCAGGGCAGGGCACCGCACACTTACCAAGCTAAGTCGAGCTGACCTGGACATAGTCGCTAGATACCGGCAGTCACACGGGTATGAATATCCCTACGTGCCGGAGCCCATCATGAGAGAGATTGAAGAGAACCGAGACAGTTGGTTAGGGAGGCATATGGTAGCCACAGATGCAGGTGATGCAGAGCACAACAAAGGTACAGGATACACTGGAACAGCAGCAGTAAAATAAAAGTCCTTTATTATAACTTCATGGTGCAGACAGGGATGAGTGCAAAAAGCCTCCTTCTCTTACGCGTTTCACGCCTATAAGGCGCTTCGTCAGAGAGTGTAGGTAGGTGTGCCTTGTTCCCCCTCTTATACTGGTCTGAATTAACCACAATTGAAAAATCCCCGTTTGCAGCGAAAATCGGAAGTGACGCGGTGATCACCTAAACCGGAAATGACGTCGCGGGATGCGCGAGGCTGTATGGTGGATAATATACTGTAGCTTGTTTGTAATATATACACGATCATTTCTCAGAGTGTGGCAGCAAGAGAACTGTTTAAGGGCTAAACTTTTTCTCTGCCTCTAGATCAATGAGTCTGCTGCGATCGTCATTCTAAACCGGAAGTGACGTATCCCATTGATACAGGAAATGATCTGTGTGTATAAACAATGTGGGTTGTCATAGCAACCCAAAACAGCAAACTGTTCAGTGGGGAATATAGAAAAAACTGATAAATAAAGGGGGAATATGGAACAAATATCTTGCTGAATAATCAGCTGACTAAAATAAAGCAAGATATATTAAAAACAACTAAAAGAAATACATATGCAAATCGGAGGACATAATGACATCACAGTTCCAAATAAAAAATAGAAAAATGCTAGGTTAATCTATATAGATGTATACTAGGAGCAGAATATTGCAAAAATAAAATGCAATTAACAACCATATATGCCGAGATTTTGGGCTATGAAAAATCCTATTTTAAAGAGAAATTTCCTAATCACACTCATTAAACAAAAAATGCAACATAGTCATTAATCAGTACACAATTATGGTTAGGGAGGCAGTCCAAGAGTACCTTCGGACCAAGTTCGGTCGGGCGGGGTATCACAATGAGGATAAGATTAGTGAGCTAGTACGCATATGGAGCATCGGTAGGTGTATTTACATGCACAGTGTTACATACAGGCCTGAGCATGGGCCGGTTCAGTCATTCGCTGTGACTGTCACTGATCATAATGGACGACGGGTAAGAAAGCCTGATCCAAGGCATTATCTGTAGGGTTCTCCATGTCGGGAGTACCTGGGTGTACTTGTATTAACCTACCTCATTATGCATTTATTATGACAATGTTATGTGTGCTGTTTCTCAGGTGGTTCGCCGCAGGATGGTTCTGCTAAAGATAGGTCCAAGTGGGGACCATTGGATTCCACCATAGGGAGAGTGTAGCCCCCTGTAGACAGCACAGGCTTTACCTATCTTCCTTGCTGCTGTGGTAAGTCATGTTAAGATCAGGCACTAGTAATCATCCTGGATTTTCCCCCTTAATAGCCCTATCCTGAATGATAGACGCAGGCCTGGACTCTGCTGCAGGCGTGAGCACGAGGGGGGGTCCTGTTTACATCACGAGGGGCGGGGCTAGCTTTATATTTAGCAGCCAACTCCGGTGAGTAGTGGTTCTTCGTTCGAGAGTAGTCAGAGTCTGGAGTTGCCGGTTTGTTATGCCGGGAGTATACAGTGCCGCTAACAGGCCATGAGTCAAGAAATCCTGCGGATCGGTCCGAGGATTTGGAGGGGCCTACAGTTTCCGCTGCGCAGAGTGTAGAGAAAGCAGAGCGGAAAGAATCAGCGTCCTTTAGTAGAGCTGATAAAGTTATAGACTTGGTGGACCAATGCCCTCACCCCACTGCCAGGGGTGATGGGGAGAATCCAAGACCCACCGCGAAGCTAACCTCGGGGGTGGGCCACGGGTATTGAAGCCCTAGCTCAGACCATCCTGCCGGAAGAGTGACTTGGAGGGAAGGAGAGGAGGAATTATCCGGGCGAAGGCGAGCGGTCTATAGCCCGTCCTGACTATTGTGTTGCAGCTGTTGGACGCCCTTATCGTTGGAATATTGTTGCTTTGTCAAATAAACAGACTATTCCTCATCCGTAAAGATTGTGTGTGACTTGGAAGGTACTACCCTGGGACCCAAGGGGTTCTTCTATACCGGTCCTGTCCCATATTCCTGGGAGTATAGAAGATGGAGGCGCTGCACCACTAAGAGATCATGGAGGCTACCACCCCAGAAGCGCGGTCCTAACTCCCCCACAACATCGCGGGAAGCTCAGGCCCTCCTGTTCCTCACAGGTACGCACCACACCGCATGTAATCTGCCCTCATGCACCCTAGACACCACCGTAGAGTCTGGGGGGGGGGGGAAGCAGGGTTACATATATATGTAGCCATGCATAATAATGACTGCATACATCTTCTCTGTTGGCAGTAAGTCCTGGTACACACAGGCCTGCCCACAGTAGTTATGGAGGTTTTCCCTCACACCCAAGTGTGGTGCCCTGTGTAAGGATGGGAGTGGCTGTATGCTCTGAGTCCCTGGATAGTGACCTCAGAGATGCGCCTGCCCCCTGAGGTATAAAGGGCACAACACTGACAGTTAGTGTTGTGTTCGGAGCAGAGAGAGTAAACCGAAGATACAGATATTGAAGGAACACTTTTGTGACCCTAGTGCAGTAACTAGCGGGAGCATAGTGATAATTCCAGTGTGTCTACGCCACGCTGTGTCCAGGGACCTGGCACAGTGGTGATCTCCCTAGGAGAAAGGGAATCCCACTTGATTATTGGAGGGCGTACCTGGCAAAGGGACATCACGCAGAGATGTGCGGCTAGAGCTGGCAGCTGCATGGGGCAGTCTGCTACATCCCTGTACTCAATAAAGATGTCCTTGAAAACAAGAACCCCACTGTGTGAGTGTGAGCTTACTCGACAGTGGATGGCACCAAGAAGGAGTTCCTCACCAGGACCATCTCAATGCGGAAGCACAGATCCTGATGAGGTGGAGGCGCTGCACATGATGTAAGTTGGACTCGTACCCACTACCTCAGCTACCTGTCCTGATTGACATCCCCTAATAACACCAAGCGGGAGACTCAAGAGTCCTGTTACTTGCAGGTGCACCACCACACACGCCTTGTAATGGGGGACTGGTTAGACTACACGGGCCAATATGAGATTGGGTGGGTCAGGCCAGAGGGAACACCCGTTACATATATATATACTGTATACACAATTCCAGCAAGCTCTAACACCAGAGCCCACCACATCATATACAGTATATATATACGGATGCAGTTGCCCTTATTCGAACACTTCATGCGGTGTATACCTCGGAATACCCATGTCATGGCGCGTGATTTCTTCCAACCGTACCGCCTTAAGACGCGAGTGCAGAATATGGCATTTTAGTGTTCTGGCTTTTAAACACCTGAAATTGACACAGTAGCACAGTACTGTACAAATTACAATTAATTCATTTCATTGCATTTAATTGCACACAATCCATGAAATTTAAACAAAGGAACCGCGATAAACACGTGTGGGGCGATTGGCCGTGTTAATGCCGCGTGGAGTACAGCAGCGCACATGAAATATATATACATATATATATATATATACTAGCTGAAATACCCGGTGTTGCCCGGGATTTAATTTTCCTGCTCCCCCTCAGTTTCCGCTCCCCCTCACAGCTGCGCCCCCCCCCCACGTTCACATGTCCGATTTCCCCCCCTTTCACAGCTCCATTCCCCAACCCCCCTTTCACATCTCCAATTCCCCCCCTACCCCGCCTTCATAGCTCGGCGGCGGCGGGTCACTGAGGGGGCGGCCGAGATTCCCCCTCCCCCTCCCTTGACAGATAGCCGGCGGCTCCCTGGGTGGGCAGGAGGGTTGTAATCCCCCCTCCCTCCCTTCAGAGCTTAGCAGCGGTGGGTCACCTTTGGTTAGTGATTTCCTCCAACCCCCCACTTCAGAGCTCACACATACACACAGTATATATATATATACACACAGTATATATATATACAAACAGTATATATACACACACACAGTATATACACACACACACAGTATATACACACACACACACACACACACACACACACACACACACACACACACACACACACACACACACACACACACTATATATATACACACACACACACACACACACACACACACACAGTATATATACACACACATGTAGCCCATATCCCCCCCCAATCGCAGATGGGTGTATATGAGGGGATCTATATGCATTACCCAGCGTGGTGCTTTACCTGTTAGGCTCACAGGAGGCCTAAGCCTCCGCCACGGAGAGCCTGGGGCACGTATGACACAATATGAACAACCTCGTACTTGGTGCAGCGCCTCCACCTGCGACAGCTCCCACCAGAGGGGGAGTGGTTCCTCGCAGGACACTATATATATCACGCCACACACAGTATGTAAAACAACAATGAGGAGACACTAACTACTGCGTCTCGCAGGACGCTACCTCCACCTCCACCGGATGATCCCACCCAGTGTCCAGTAACCCCACACAGTATTACCCCACCCTCAAGTGAGAGAGATATGTGTGACTGCGCAGTCACTATGTCCCTTGTGAATGTGATATGACTCGTTGGTGCACTTGTAGATTACCTGCCGGGCACTCCGGTGCCCGGGCCTGCCAAGGAACTTCACAAAGGATCCTGATGTCGACTTTACACAGGAAATACGGTCCGGGGCGATCCCACCCGGATGGCTGATGCAGCAATAGTGAAGGTCTGAGCCCAAACTTCTGGACGGACGCGCAGCGTCTGCTGGGCCCCTAACTGACTCTAGATAGTAAGTGGCAGGGTCCCTAACCTGGGGGCTGTCCCTGACACAACTCTCACTACTGGGCGACTCAGGGCTAGCTGGGGCCTTAGGGGCTGCTCGCCTAATGCAGGGAGTCACTGACTCCTGCACCCTACCTCCTTCCCCTAGCTGCTCCTGGTGCCAACTGACTCTCTCCTCCAAAACCCTGCGAAATGTATCCCTTCTTGGTCTGCAGGACAATCCTCCAGCCCTATTGGCTCCCTGGCGTCACATGGGGTGCTGCTGAGGCTCATGGACTTGTAGTCCGTTCAAAGAGCCTTCCCTGGTAGGCTAGCGTTTGCGCGCTTATCACTGCGCATGCGCGACTGCTCAATGGCTGCTGCAACTCCCTGGCTTCTTCCGCGCATGCGCGCGCAACTACAATGGCGGCCCCCGCTAGCCGGGTGCGCCGCCGAGCCTCCTAAGGCTCTCACCGCTCCCTGCTCCGGCCCCCACCTTTGGAAGCAGCCGGCGGGTCCGTCGCTGGCTCCGGCGGCACCCGCGACCGTGCTGCCCCAAAGGAGGGGGGTCTCTAGGAGCCGCCGGGGACCAGGGCTAAAATCTCCCCCTGGTGAAATCCCAACGACCTCGCTTGGGTAGCCGACATAACCATGTACAAACATTATATAATAAAAATGCAGTACATAGAATATACAACGTATCACATGTGCATTATGTGACTTGGTACACCTCATAACAACCACAGTAGTACCCGAGGCCAGCTGAGGGTTTGCTGTTGCCGAGACCAAGCGTGGGATACCCCTAACTGATCATGTGGGGGTACCTCACTTTGACTTTTGTGAGCCTCCGCCATGATAATCTCTTAAAGATCATGCTCAGAGGTAACAGTTGCTGGGTCCTTAGTACTTCCTCCTCCTGGTGGAAGGAATAGTGCAATGTCTCTTGGCCAGACCTTTACCCAGCCACCCGCCTCGCACATGCGGTATACCGGGAGGTCCTGACCTTATCCTCTGTCCACTACATGATGAACAAAACGCTCCCTGTGGCGCATGAAGGCAATAGTTACCACGGTGGTCATAGCACAGTCTTTGTTGGCTCCATTAGCCACTTCTGAAGTGATGCCTTCGGGATACATCACGAGCTCTGGGTCTTGAGACAGACGAACTTGGTGACCCTTTGCGTAGAAGTAAGCACCGGGCAGGGCCTCTTCACCGGATATCTCCATCTCGTTCAGATCACCTTCCATCTTCTTCTTGAGCCTGCTGGCCTCGTTCCTGGCTTTGGTCTCTGCATCCAGACTGTCCTGGATGGAGTCCATAGCCCACTGGTGGTTCGGTCTTAGATTTTCGATCTCTTCATCTTTTTCTGCCAGTTTCCGATCCACGTCGGCTTTGATCTGAGAAAGTTCCATCTGGATCCTCAAAGTTTTGCTCTCTTCATGCTCCAGCGCTCCCCCCGCTTCCTCCAGAGCTGCCTGGATATCACTCTTCTCGCTCTCCAGAGCTTTCTTCACCTTTTCTAGCTCATGAATAATTTTCCCGCTAGCGCTGATCTGATCAGTGAGGTCTGCAATCTCCTCTTGCAGGTTCTTGTTCTCCCGTCTGAGGGTCTCCAGGTTGTCCAGAGACTCCTCATACGTGTTCTTCCACTTGAAGAGCTCGTTGCTCAGGCAGCGGGACTCCTTCTGCGAAGACTCCAGCTCAGCCTGCGTCTCTACTTACTCCTGCTTCCACTCCGACAGAATCCGGTCAAAGTTCCGCTGCTTCTTGTCCAGGACGGCAGCTGCGGAGTTGGATCTCTCCAGGTCACTGACCAGATCCTCAATCTCTGTCTGTAGACGGTGCTGGGTCTTCTCCAGTGAGGAGCACTTGGCATGGGCTTTTGAAAGAGACCTCTGCAGTTTGGCTTTGGCTTCCTGGTCCTCCTCATATTGCTCCCGCATGAGGTCGCAGTCATGCTTGGATGATTGCAGCACGTGCGCCAGGGCATTTTTCGACTTGGTCTCCTCCTCTAGCTGCCTCTTCAGTTCCTCGATGGTCTGGGTGAAGGAATCTTTGCCCCAGCTCAGCTGGTTCACAAGAGATTCCTTTTCCTCCAGGAGACGGGATAATTCTCCATTCTCTGGCGGTCCTGTAGTCTGTGGCAGTCTGGGTTTCAGGAACTGTACCTCATAGTCGGGGCACTTGGGCCCTCGGGTCAATTCACCGATGGGGCAAGCACATTCATTCAGACGGCCGTGCAGGCATCCCTCCCCATCTACCACGGTTGTCGTGAGCGCTACTGGTAGCGTAGAGGACCCGTCCGCCCAACCACCAGTCACATTCCAGTCTTTGACTACACATGGATACACTACCAGTTGCAATCTTGACGTTGGAGCCCGTAGTACTCTATACAGCCAGGGGTGAAAGTCAGAGCAGGGGGTACCTCCCTTCTGTGTGTAGAGGCCACTCACATCTTTCTCTGCTGGTTGCGGCTCTGGGGCCGACTCTGGAACTGGATCTGGAACCACGGTTAGAGGGCAAGTGTCCTCCGAAACGTCGGTGAGGGGGATAGATGAGTTACCGGGATTGACATGTCCAGAATGGAAGTCGATCGCTTCCTTCTTGGCGGGTTCCATAGTCCGCAGCAGCCCCGGCTTCAGGAACTGTGCTCCGCAGCAGGCACACTGGGGTCCCCAGGTCAATTTGCCACCTGGAAAGTCACATTGGTTACAGACACAACGTATGCACCCCTCATCATCCACTTCTGCCACCTGATATTCTGCCGGTAGCTTAAAGGGGTCAAAATCCATACCACCAGACAATTTCAAGTCCTTTTGTACACCTGGGCACAACAGAAAGGGTACGTCCCCTCCCTTTCTTCTCCAGATTCCATGCAACTGAAGATGCTGTTTGCGGCAGCTTTTGCCTTTCTTAAGGGGGACAGAAGTTACTGACTGGGGATCACTGAGCTTCCTCCCCTTGGTGGAATCCAAAGGAGGGACACATTCTATCAAGGGGGTATTCTGTCTCTGTGCTGAGCCACTCACCTCGGAGGAGCGGGACTCGGGTTTGCCCGCCAGACCCGGACAAGTTTCTGAAAAACATTTTGGTGCAGGCTGGTGGCATGCAACATGTGCGCTCTCCTGACTCGGCGCGTGACGCCATTTTAGGTGGGACTCACTGTTAGCATTTCTTGATGGAGCCTCCATTTTGATTACAGTCCTTTCAACTACACTAGGGCTCTTTCCATACATAAGGGGGTAGCCTTCTGGTAGGGCATTTTCCCGGCATATTTCCTGATCTGCCGACATTCCGTCTAGGCCCAGGATTTCCTTTAGGGACTCTAGAAGGGCACTCCCTTCCTCATGAGCGGGACCATTCCCCAATGCCTCCACTTGGCTATACAGCTCCCGAACCGTACTGACCCAGATATGAACCTCGTGGCTTGTGGTTGGTAACATCTTTCCTTGCGTACTTTTGGTACTCTACAACAATTGGGGCACCCCAGGTCTGATCTCAGCAGCGCCTCCAAATGTAGCCCATATTACCCCCCCAAACGCAGATAGGGTGTATATGAGGGGATCTATATGCATTACCCAGCGTGGTGCTTTACCTGTTAGGCTCACAGGAGGCCTAAGCCTCCGCCACGGAGAGCCTGGGGCACGTATGACACAATATGAACAACCTCGTACTTGGTGCAGTGCTTCCACCTGCGATGGCTCCCACCAGAGGGGGAGTGGTTCCTCGCAGGACACTATATATATCACTCCACACACAGTATGTAAAACAACAATGACTTTACTTGTGAGCATAGGAAACATACTTTTGCATATAACCAACAGGTGTCCCTCCCTAGAGGAGACACAAACTACTGCGTCTCGCAGGATGCTACCTCCACCTCCACCGGATGATCCCACCCAGTGTCCAGTAACCCCACACAGTATTACCCCACCCTCAAGTGAGAGAGATATGTGTGACTGCGCAGTCACTATGTCTCTTGTGAATGTGATATGACTCGTTTGTGCACTTGTAGATTACCTGTCGGGCACTCCGGTGCCCATGCCTGCCAAGAAACTTCACAAAGGATCCTGATGTCGACTTTACACAGGAACTACCGTCCGGGGCGATCCCACGCGGATGGCTGATGCAGCAACATCGAAGGTCTGAGCCCAAACCTCTGGACGGACGTGCAGCGTCTGCTGGGCCCCTAACTGACTCTAGATAGTAAGTGGCAGGGTCCCTAACCTGGGGGCTGTCCCTGACACAACTCTCACTACTGGGTGACTCAGGGCTAGTTGGGCCTTGGGGACTGCTGGCCTAATGCAAGGAGTCACTGACTCCTGCACCCAACCTCCTTTCCCCTAGCTGCTCCTGGCGCCATCTGACTCTCCTCCCAAACCCCGCGAAATGTATCCCTTCTTGGTCTGCAGGGCAATCCTCCAGCCCTATTGGCTCCCTGACATCACATGGGGTGCTGCTGAGGCTCATGGGACTTGTAGTCCCTTCAAAGAGCCTTCCCTGGTAGGCTAGCGTTCGTGCGCTTATCACTGCGCATGCGCGACTACTCAATGGCTGCCGCAACTCCCTGGCTTCTTCCGCGCATGCGCGACCCCAGCGCATGCGCGCACAACTACAATGGCGGCCCCTGCTAGCCAGGAGCGCCGCCGAGCCTCCTAAGGCTCTTACCGCTCCCTGCTCCGGCCTCCACCTTTGGAAGCAGCCAGCGGGTCCGTCGCTGGCTCCGGCGTCACCCGCGACCGCGCTGCCCCAAAGAAGAGGGGTCTCTAGGAGCCGCCAGAGACCGGGGCTACACACACATATACACACACAGTATATATACATTCAGTACATATACACAAATATGCACACACACATATTATATATACACACATAGTATACACACACACACACAGTATACACACACACATAGTATATATATATACACACACACACACACACACAGACACACACACTATATATATATACACACACTGTGTATATACACACACATACACACAGTATATATACACACAGTATATATACACACATACACACAGTATATATGCACACATATGCACACAGTATATATACACACAGTATATATATATATACACACACACACACACACACACTATATATACACACACACACATAGTATATATACACACACAGTATATATACACACACAGTATATATACACACACACAGCATATATACACACACACAGTATATATACACACATATGCACACACAGTATATATGCACACAGTATATATACAAACATATGCACACAGTATATAGACACACAGTATATATACACACACACGCACACACAGTATATAGACACACACACAGTATATATACACACACACGCACACACAGTATATATGCACACAGTAGATATACACACAGTGTGTGTAATACATATATATACACACAGTATACACATATACACACACACAGTATACACATATACTGTACACACTCACAGTATACACATACACACACACAGTATACACATATACACACACACACAGTATACACATATACACACACACAGTATACACATATACACACACATATACACATATACACACACAGTATACACATATACACACACACACATATACACATATACACACACAGTATACACATATACACACACACACATATACACATATACACACACAGTATACACATATACACACACACACACACACACACACACACACACACACACACACACACACACACACACACACTAGTCACACAGTAGTCACACAGTAGTCACACAGTAGTCACACAGTCACACAGTCACACAGTCACACAGTCACACACACAGTCACACAGTCACACAGTCACACAGACACACAGGCACACACACAGTCACACAGACACACAGTCACACAGTCACACACACACACACACACAGACACACAGACACACAGTCACACAGACACACAGTCACACACACAGTCACACAGACACACAGTCACACACACAGTCACACACACAGTCACACAGACACACAGTCACACACACAGTCACACAGACACACAGTCACACACACAGTCACACACAGAGTCACACAGTCACACAGACACACACACACACACAGTCACACAGTCACACAGACACACAGTCACACACACAGTCACACAGACACACAGTCACACAGACACACAGTCACACACACACACAGTCACACAGACACACACACAGTCACACAGACACACACACAGTCACACACACAGTCACACACACAGTCACACACACAGACACACAGACACACAGTCACACACACAGTCACACAGACACACAGTCACACACACAGTCACACAGACACACAGTCACACACACAGTCACACAGATACACAGTCACACACACAGTCATACAGACACACACACACACACAGATTTTTTTTTTTAAATCCCCATACATATAAAAATTCCCCAAGCCCCCCAATACATATTAAAAAAAAGACTTACCTTGTGGATGATCAGGCCGGGTCCAGTAGATGCCGGTAGGGGGGGAGAGAGGGGGGGGAAGGGGGGGATAGGGGGAGGGGAGAGGGCCGCTGCTGCAGGGAGGGGCCTGGGGCTGCAGGGGGGGGAGCTGGTTGCAGGGGGTGGCACAGTCCTGCAGGTAGGGGGGGGGCGATGCTGCAGCCTGTGTTGGAGAGGGGGGGTGGGGGTGTGTGTGTGTGCGTCTGTTAGACCACACTGGCCAATGAGAGGTGTGCGGGGGCGGGCGGGCCAAGGGAGCCATCTCATTGGCCTGAGGCGGAGTGACGGGCCAAAGGTCCAATGTGATTGCCCCTAGACACAGGGACATACAATGTTTTAAAAAAAAATATATATATATATATATATATATATATAACACACACAAAGATGTAGCGCTAAGGTTTTCACACAAAGATGTGATATATTTGTGTCAAAAGGAGTGCTACTGAGCATGGCCAAATGTATACATCAAAGACAAAGATACCCAATGTTACATCCAATGTGACAAAATACATAGTTAAAGCTGTAGTTCAAGCTCCCGTTTTTATTTTATTTTTAGGTTTTTTTTTTTACTTCAATAGTTTTATGTGGGCAATCTCTACTTACCTAAAGAACTGCATAGCTGCTGGTCAATTCGTTCTCCGTCTATTGATCGGCAAAGTTTGGTGACATCTTTAAATATGGGGAATGTAAATGGTTGCTATAGCAACAAGCATGCTTTTAAAAATAGAGTACAAGAAAATTGGTCTTTCAAAGTTGTTGTTTTTAAAACAGAAAATGCTAAAAGTATTTTTTCTTACTACAGAACTGATTTATTAAAAAAAAACCACATGCAGGATATTGCCTGAACGGCAGCTTTAAATATGTCAATGTTAGTATTCTCATGAATAAGGGTCATTTTGTTAAACCCTTTGGCCAAAGCATTATAAGCCTGCAGCCACTTCACTGCATGACCAGTAAGCAGGTCCTAACACTACCTGTGAAAATTCTCATTTACCTCTGCAGTGGAGGGAGAATGTCCTTAATAGACCTGTCCTGCACAGGAACATGGAAAAACCTACTACTTAAAAAATGGGGTGGGGTGGGGTGAGCTTAAACTCTGGGAGGAGAGGCCACTAACCTCCAAACAACTGATACCGGTTGAAAATTAATAAACTATAACATACATGTAGCCATGTATAAAAATGGTATACAGTTCTTTCTCATGCTGGCAGTAAAACCTGGTAAGTATGCAGGATTGCCAGCATCAATCATGGAGGTTTGCCCTCACACCCTGGTGAGGTGTCATATGTACACAAGTGGAGTGGCAACATGCTCTGTGTCCACTATTAGTGACACAAGAGGTGTGGCTGTTTTCTGAGTCTATATAAGACACAGCACTGTCTAAAGTTAGTGTTGAAGCAGGTGTTAAGCAGTGTGTGTTAATCAAGGGATCAGTATGGTCCAGTTCTGGAGGTCTGCAGCAGTTAAGGCTGTCAGGTATACCAAATAGAATCTACACTGGGTTCAGGGACCTGACACAGGTGGGGATCTCCCTACGGGGAGAGGTGACTCAACTCCATTGGGAGGGAAGGACCTTCTGAAGGAATGAACTGTACTACAATGAGCGGCTGAGTACAACCGCTGTGATGGGCAGTCTGCCTATGATGATAATAAAGATGCCCTTATTCACCGAAACCCTCATGTGTGAGTGTGGAGTTACTCAGCAGAGGGAGGCACCAAGAAGGAGTTCCTCATCAGATACATCCCCCTGCAGCCGCAGAGATCCTGATGAGGTGGAGGCGCTGCATCAGATGTGAGTAGGACTCAATCCCCTCTACCTCAGATGCCTGTCGTGCTGATATCCCCATACCATCCAAGCGGGAGACTCAGGAGTCCTGTAAGCCAGCAGGTGCACCACAACATACATACATGTAATGGGGACCAGTTAGACCACAGGGGCCCATGTGAGATTGGGTGGGTCCAGAAAAAACGTTACATACAGTATATAGTGGGTGTTGGGTTCAGAGCTTAAAGTTAGCCAGAAAGGAAATCATCACCTCAGTCAAGGAAATTGAAAACAAGATGGCCAGTGGTTCAGAAATTGATGAATCCCTTTGTGCTACAGTATGTGTGTTGAACATCACCCCCAATTGGCAATCCAAAAAAACTCAAGTACACTCACATAGAGCAAAGTTGATGCAAAATAACTGATCGTATGGCAAATGTCAATGCAATAAAATGAAGACCACTATACTTCTGAGATCCAAAATTAAGGGGTAAGAGCTGCGATTTTTTTTTTAGATGAGCATTTTTTCCTGCCAGTGCATTAATAGGGTCTTTTCTTCTTGTCCCTTTTGAAACGTGCCGTTTTATAGCTGTGGCATACCAACTTGACGTTACTGTTAGATTATTGCTGAGCCTTAACTAGCACATCTCCCATAGGTCTTGACTCTTGCCTTTTGTTCCTGCATCAACTCCTGTTATGTAGCCAAATGTGAAGCATTATTTGTCCCTAGCTTGCGCTGGCATATGTTGCTCTGTTGTCAAGAAGCTTTTCTCTGTGTCACCTGGGCATATTGCATAACAGTATTTAATGAACTCATTCTGTTTGGCACAGTACAGAGGCTGGGACAACTTCTCCGGCGTTTAGAGTACACCGTCCAATTAAGGAGCCTTGCACTACCACAGTCCACACTGCTCTAATTCTTTATGAAAATTGAGGTAAAGCAATACATGTCAGGGGTGGAAAGATGAGTTTTTACTTCCACTGCCTGTGTGTGTGATGCGGATGTATCATAGATTATTGCACAGGCTCATATAATGCAGAATATCACATTATATCTCAGATTTTCCATAGGATTCAATGGCAGTGATAATGCAGAATATCACAGAATATCCCACCATAATGTGCCAGAAGGTGAAATAAGATCTACTACATCTGTATGTGGATGATTGCAGGTTAGTGTGTTCTTAGAGGGTTACAGCTGGTAGTACTGTTGTCCATTATATACTTATTCTCAATATAAATTAAGGGTTTGGTAGCATGATTTGTGCACAGAGTTTAGAGGAAGCTTGAACTTTCATTGCCTGTACTATACCTGTTGTATTAGATAGATGCAGATTTTGGTAAGACAATGTTGTGTTTCTTGTTTAACTTGGTGTGGGCCAAGTCAGTATATGACAAGGATGATGCTTTTACTAGCAACAACTTGAATATGAAATTACAGCTTACAAAACTCTTGCCTCTCCTTAACCTCATTAAAGAGCTTTATCCAATATACTCCCCTCAACATTGACTGCAGTCCTGGAGCTCCAGCCCAGAAAATCTGTAACTCCCCACATGGGTGATTTTAATTATCCAGACATACAGTAGTCTGGGGCAAGGAGATTAACAGTACAACAAACAGAAACAGTTTTTTGGGGGGTACTTAAAGACAATTACTCATGACATGACCCAAATTATTGAGGAACCAACCAGGAGAGGGGCAATACTGTATTTGGTAATATAAAAAAATGTTGAAGTAATAACAAATATTAAAGTCCAGGAACATTTGGGAAACAGTGATCATAACATGGTGTCATTTGAAATAAATTATCAAAAACCATATTACATGGGTCCAAGAAAGACTTAACATTTTAGAAAGGCAGATTTTTAATAAACTAAGGAATAATCTACAAGGAATAAATTGGGATTATGTTTTTGTAGGGAGAAATGTGGAAGAAAAATGGGAAGTCTTTAAAACATTGTTAGAAGAGCACACGTACAGTATCATTAATGGGTTATAATAAATATATAAAAGAAACACGTCTAAAACAATGTGGCTAAATAAACGGGTAGGGGGGGAAATGGAAAGGAAGATGCAGGCAATAAGGCCTGGATTCATCACATTTCGATTACCTAATAATGTGAATTTATCTAAAAAATATGAAGCCCCCTGTAAACAGCATGGGCTATATATATATTTCTCCTACTGTGGTAAGTCCTGTTAAGGGCAGGCACCAGTAGTAATCATGGGTTTTCCCCCTTCACGCCCTGCCCTGAGTGATAGATGCAGGCCCCTGACTCTGCTGCAGGCATGAGACAGAGGGGAGGTCCTGCTGACATCATGAGGGGTGGGGCTGACTCATGAGGACCGGGGATGTTGCTCTCTGGTCAGTGACTCTAGTCAGAGGCTCTTTTTATGTGGAGTTGGAGGAGAGAGGTTCTGTCCTGGGACCAGGAGAGAGACTACGGTCTTATGAGATTGTAAAGCGAGCAGGGATAGAGTGGACCAATGCCCCTCCTCACGCTACTGAGGGGGTGAGGGGTAGAATCTACCCTCACCCAGAGGATACCTTCTGAGGTGGGCATTGGGGGGTATTGAGGCCCCCCAGAGACCATCCTGCAGGAGTACAATCTGGAGGAGAGGAGAGGAGGAGGAGATCTGGTGTACATTTGGAGTGCCTTGGCATATAACCTGTCATGTACTGCTGCTGCTGTGTGCCAGAAAGACAATAAAGACCTTGCTGATTTTATCAAAGACTGTGTGATTTTGGAGTGT